>NC_060187.1:38074215-38166715 GCF_021184085.1 Oncorhynchus gorbuscha
ACAGAGACACAGACCGACAGAGACACAGACCGACAGAGACACAGACCGACAGAGACACAGACCGACAGAGACACAGACCGACAGAGACACAGACCGACAGAGACACAGACCGACAGAGACACAGACAGACAGAGAGACACGCAGGCAGACAGACAGAGAGACACGCAGGCAGACAGACAGAGAGACACGCAGGCAGACAGACAGAGAGACACGCAGGCAGACAGACAGAGAGACACGCAGGCAGACAGACAGACACGCAGGCAGACAGAGAGACACGCAGGCAGACAGAGAGACACGCAGGCAGACAGAGACACGCAGACAAAGGGCCTCTGCTCACTCAGGCAAACTGACAGCCCAGGCTAGTGAGAGAGCCTCCAAACAAACAACATTAGTCTACAACACTGGGCTCAAGGCTCCTGTCTAAGCCTGCAAATAAGCAACTATAGTCTCTAGTTTACAACACTGCTCAGGCTACTGATAATGCTTCCAAATAACCAACAGTGGTAAATAACACGAGTTGTTTGTGTTGAACTAATGCTTGAGAATGCATGCCGGGGGTATTTCCTTGCCTTGTATGATGGTGTGTTCGGGCTGCCTGATGCCTTATTAGTGGAAGACTGGAAGGCCCTCTGCCAGGGATCATAAAATAAATATTGCCATAAGACAAATGTTCTGTAACCGTAAACATTGCCACATGCACTCCAATATGACAGTCATATTGAAACCTCTGTGGTCAGAACTTTACCTATGAAACATAGATGATGTTAAACACAGGTTTTAGTGTAAATGAATTTGAACTCCCAGCTGCCCCCCTTCTCTCCCCCTCCATCCGTCTGCCTACGCTTCGCCACATGATGGTCTGGGTGGCCTCCCCCTGTGAGTGACCCAGTTGTGAGGCGCGCTGCTCGCGAGGCCTCTTAGCCTGTGTCTGAGCCCAGATTAATGACTGCTGATGATCCTGTGTCCCTCTCCCCTCCCTTCGCACCCTCAGCTCTGTGTTGTAACCTAGTCCGGCAAAGCTCTCCAGTCCTCCCACTCGTCCAACCCAACTGACGGACCCCTCCACTAATCCTCCAATACCTGTACACTGACTATAGGACCATTGACTATAGGACCTCACACACGGTCATAACCTGAATTACATGAAACACCCATTAGTGAGGATTTTCACCAGAAATCCTCTTTCTTTCCTTCTTAAGAACAGAATTATCCACCCGCAACCATTGTTTCATTCCCCCACCTCTATCTAGAGCAGAGGATTCGCTCAACATTGTTTTCCCGTGAAAGACAAAGCCTAATGTTAAATGTCATCTCTGGCTTGTTCTCTCGTATTAGCTGTGATGGTAGTAAATCCCCTATTACCTCACACTCCCCTCGCCATATCATGCTTTAAGTCATTCAGATTTCCTTATTCTGTCCCCCCAGCCTTATCTCTCTGCCTATTTCATAAATCATCAGCGCCTTAATACCCTCCCTCGCCCCCTTTCCCTCCCAACCTCTCTCTCTCTCTCCACTTCTCTCCCCATGCCTCCCTCTCTCGCTGACTGGCTCCCAGCCCCCACCTCTCTCAGCCCTCTCCTCGGCTCTCCTCAGCCCAGCTGCCTGTGGAGTTGGACCGGGTCCAGGAACAGGCAGATGGCTCTGTAATTAGAAGTGCATCTCTCCATTCCCTTTCCACTTCTCCCTGTTAAATCAAATTACAGGGGAAAAAAACTGTTTTCTGGATTAGCATTCTTTGCAGCATATCCTCTCCCCCCCCTCTTCTCTCTCTCTCTCTCTCTCTCTTTCATCCCTCTTTCTCCTCATACATGCCAGAAAGCGTGAGTGATGGGTTATGGTGTCAGAACGCTGGGATCTTTTTGTCCGTATGAATTTTATGGGAGTGATTCGACGTTCTCGACACATGCGGCAAGAAGGCTCGGGAACGGCATGGCATTTTGAATGTGAAATTCATTGTGGTTCAGAATAACTTGAATGACCCATTGAAGCATTGAAGGGCCATTTAACAAAAATGTATATTTGAGTATTCAAACCCATGGTTGGGACACACTCGTATCACCCCCCAATTAAATGGTAAAACTGTCAATACAATACTATACTGTAGAAATCAGAGAAATCATTCAGTGTGATCCCCTTGCTGATTTGAGGTCATGGGCTCGTGTCTGTGAGCTACCAGTGAGAGGTGAGCTGCAGGCGGTAACCCTGCTATGTCACCAGGCTCCTGGGAAAGCGGAAGCACTGGCTGGGCTGTGGGATTGGATCTGTCGCCGTGACCTGCATGGCCACTGTGCTGCTCTCTCACACAGCACAAGCAGGGGTAGCATGCCAGCTTCACCCTCGCCACCTCCTGGCTGCTTAGTGCAACAACGTTACACATTAAGACCATTTTATTGGCAGTTACAGTATGCATTTGTCGTCGTCTTGGCAATAGTGACACCTGCCAATTTAGATGTAAGGAGCAGACAACTTTATTCCAGGGCAGGCTAAATGTAGGCATATGTCGTGTGTGTTTGAAATGGCGCTTAACACCAACTGTGTTTGACCCTTAAGGTGTATGCCTCTTCCTCTGGGGATGAATATGCACGTGACAACGGAGGATATCCTGGCACCAAACCTGGCTCTGTCTACCCAGGCTCTTTCTACATGCAAGGTAACTACTTGCAAGGTAACCATTTTAAGCACTTTCATAAACTGTCATTGGAGTGAGTACACTGTCTAACCTTTCTTTGTTATTTTAACTCTGTTAAAGGTGCTGTAAAACTTCAATTAAACTCGGTCTCAAATAGCCACCTGTCTCTTTTTTAATAGCCAGGCAACGACACACATTTCAGCACATAAACGCCTGTTTCAAATAAACGCTGGGTATAAATCGAATAGTTTTGAGGTTACCGTGAATTACCATTCATTCTTTACAAGGTTTAATGTTTGACTTGTTCCATTAAATAATTCAGCAATGACTCGAAACAAGGATTGCAATCATCCATTTTTATCGCCAGTAACAAACTGCTAGCCATTGGCTGCTAACAGCGTAGAACTGGCAAGCACAAAAACACTTTGGGAGTACAAGACCTGAGACTGGCCAATCGCCCTCTAGTGGCAAAAGTAAGAACTGACAAATGCAGTCAAAAAAGTGTTTTTTTATTTATTTATTTTGTATCGAGGCAAAAGAAACGTGACAGTGTGTAGGTAACACATTAGTGCAGGAAATTAAGGCATTTATTAAAATGCTGGAAGTAAACAATTAACTAATTAGCATTGTGCATTAAGGAAATAGACGCCTGTCTTAAATAGAAACCTGTCTCTAATAAGCACCTGTTGTGGTCAGAGATTTTAAGCAAATAAACCAAAACAGTAAATGAAAATGTTTTGAGTTAAAATGCCCTGGAGTTAGTCATGGTTCAGTGAGTAATAAGTCCATTGCCTAACCCTTGTTGTTGTTGTTGACAGAGGGCCTCCACCCCTCCTCTGACCCCTGGGCCTCCTCAGGACCTCTGGGTCAGTCTGGCTACTCTGCCATGCTGGGGAACTCTCCCCACATTGGCCAGCCAGGCTCCTTCTCTGCCATCAACCCACAGGACAGGATGGTGAGGACAGCCCCTCAATATGTAATATTTCAAATAGTTTATATTCAAATTCCTTGTTTTCCTTTTGAAGTAACTGTTGTATTGAATGAGTACACGCAACAATGTTTTTTGTAATCTTTATTTGTTTCTGTATTCTGTTTATGCCATTTCTCCTCTATGACGAATCCAACTTCCATGCAAGTGGCTCTAACCCAAGCTGTTCTGTCCTCCCTCCAGAAGCGTCAACCCCTACCTCTATCCCCACAGAACTACCCTCTCCATGGCAGTGAGGTGAACGGCAGCCTCCCACCCGGCTTCCACTCTGGCTCTGGGAGCTACAACCACACGCCCTCCATTAACGGAGCAGACGGCATCATGGGTACAACTAACGCTCACATGACAACCAATCGCTTTTTTTTAACCAATTACCTTGTCTATATCCTGTGAAACATGTTGCGCTGCCCCTCGGTTTAACGGTGTGTTTAAAGCGGTCTCACTAGCTTATTGGAGACCTTTTTGTAGTAGTTTCTGCCTTGTAAAATAATGTTTGATCAATAAAGCCATCTTTTCTCCACAGCCAACAGAGGCGCCACTGCAGGGAGCTCAGGGGATGAGATTGGGAAGGCTCTTGCATCGGTGAGTAATCCTCCGAAAATCCTACTGCCTTATTGTTTTGTATAGTCTTCTTTGTGCTGTTGTTCAGTGGCTGAAGGTACCCTTTCCTGACGATTGTAGATCTACCCCTCGGACCACAACAGTAACAACTTCTCCTCCACACCCTCCACCCCAGTGGGCTCGCCCCAGGGAATTGCAGGTATACATACTGGATTGTTATATCTGCTGCATTTGGTAGCTTGTATTAGTTAAGCGTTTTAAGGGCAGACAATTGGATGAAATAGTGATGAAAATCTGTAATGGAAATGATCCCCTATTAGCACATGGGCTTGACTGGAGCTCTGGATCGCCATCTACTGGTAGAAATCAGAGCTGTCATTTTGTCGGTCACACTTTTCCGTGTAAATGTGGCATCTTATCTATTCTCTCTGCAGGAGCTGCATCTCAATGGCCAAGACCTTCAGGGCAGTCTGCCCTGTCACCCAACTACGAAGGGCAACTGCACGCCCTGGTACGCACGATTCACTCTTCACTACAAATAATAAACTATTATTTGATGTGATCGTATTATCAACGTAGTGACTGAGATTTGCCCTGTGTCTCCTTGCAGCAGAACAAAATGGAGGACCGTCTGGAAGAGGCCATCCACGTGCTGCGTAGCCACGCTGTCCAGGGCCCGCCCGGCTTGGGGGGAGGAGCCCACTCTGACATGCACAGCCTGCTGAGCGCTGTGTCGTCTGCGCACAACGGTGGCCTGGGAGGCCTCTCTCAGGCCTTCTCCAATGCTGGCCTGGCCCTCAGCAACAGACACCCTGCCATGGTGAGCACGCCCTCTGACCTCTGGTTCCAACACTAAACCCCTGTTGTCTTACATCACTGAGATTGAGATGATGCTTTTGTTGTGTTTTATCACATGCTTTGTTCCCATTCTCCAGGGAGGAAACCATCACGAGGAGCCCACAGGCCTTCCTCCCAGCAGTACCCTGCTGCACGGTCACCACGCCTCCGGACCCCCTCAGTCCACTGGACAATCCGACGGCTTCACCAGTGAGTCACACGCACCTCTCGCACACTCTCATTCGCTACTCTCATCCTCGCTGTGAGCTGTACTCCTTTTCCCTGATGTAATGTGTCCACCATGGCAAACAAATAAGATAATGGGCTCCTTAATTGTTCTTTAAATCGGAAATACTGACGGTGAGGTTCCGTTCTGCTCCACAGGTCTGCCAGGAAGCGTGGCCCGCTCCACACACTCGTCCAGTGGCTCGGACATCAAGAGAGAGGACAAGGAGGACGAAGAGAACTCCTCCATCGCTGACAAGTCTGAGGACGAGAAGAAGGAAACCAAACGCATCAGAGCAAGGTAGGTGATCACCCTGACTATTGATAGTGGTAACTGTGATGCCGACATTCTGTCTGTGTGTAGGGATGGGTACGGTTATTCCAATATCCAAACGTTGGTATTCAATTTACTTTTTTGAGAAAACAAATAATATAGGCCTATTGTAATGAAAAGGTTTTGTCAAACGGTCTATGTGACATTGCTACATACAAGAATAGACCATGCCATTAGAAATGTGAATAAAGCAACAGTTTTTATAAGTGCGCCCCTTTAAAAAGATGTACCGGCAGCCTACACTTTTCACGCATGTAACTTATTGTCGGTCATTCAAAACACCACTACTGTCAGAGGCTCCAAGTGAAGTGGGAGATTTGTCATCCATACAAAATGGAATAACGGTTACAGGATTTAAGTTGGCTAAATGAGAAGGAATAGGCTACAATGATCAACCAATAGGTAGGCTGTTTAATATGAATGGAGTTGTTGCGGGGAGCGCGGCGAAAGAGCCAGCTAGCAAGGCTAAATGAGGCTAACTAACTTGGTGGCTAGTGTAGCTAGCTTGTTTACATGGATTTGATGCAGTAAAGACAGACTACCAGATGAGATGATAGACCCATTTGTTGCTGCGGTAGATTATCTGTCTTGCACAAGTTGGTTTGGCTACTTTCTCTCCCTCTGTATCAGACACACCGGTCCCTGCTCCTCTCGTGCCGCTCCCCGTCTGTGCTGAAACAACAAGCCGAGTGCACAGCACAATCAACTCCCCATTTGCAGTTGACGTTTGTTCTTTAAAATACATGTATTTCAACTATCTGGATATCCACTTTAAAAATATATATATTTAAATAGTGAAAGGCAAGTCAGAGGTAACGCAGTGTTATTATGGTCATATTGCTTTGTGTGCTGTTGATTATTTTATCCCACATAGGTGGAAATTTTGTTAAATTCTGTTACGCAAACAAATACAAGGATAAACACATGACATTACCCCCCCCATTTTATATGCTCAATTACCACTGTTAGTTAGCTGTGTTCGTTGAGTTGGTCACTAATTGAATTGGTAGCTAGTTGTGTAATGCCCTCCCCTCATGTCCCGTTGTTTTCAGAAAGGAGGCGTTGACCCTCCAGATCCTCTCTGGCCTCTCAGGCCTGTCAGACCCGGGAGATGAGTAAGTCTCGCCATCCATAGACTGTAATGCTTGGGGAGCCAAGATTGTATAGCGATGTCCACTGTTCTGCAAAGGTCCCCACATACATTTTAAGTTGGTTTGATGGTATAGACATAGTAGTTGACAAAGTGACATTGAATAGCATAATGGTAAAAGTTAACATTTCCAATCTATGTGGGATAAAAGGGATAAAAGTCATTATTAGTCTATTTACCAAATGGAATAGTCCTTATTATTCATTACACTGACATTGTTAGCTTATTTTCCTCGTCTTGAGTGAATTAATGTTTTCTATTCGGATCAATTGTATGTCTATTAACCTGTTTAATAATATGTCTGGAGCTTCCTCTTTAAAACCATTTACTTTCAGAACTACATAACTTCCTGGTGCTACCCAGGATTCTTTTAGAATGACAGCTAAATGCTTAGGCATCTATGCTTTGCATGTTTTGCTGAGGTGCAGCTGGCACATGCGGCCCAACTCTTTGAAAGTCTAGTTGCTTGGTTTGTGAGTGTCGCCCTCCCGTGGCTTCATTCCTCTCCGTGTCTTCCGCCTTCTAGTCCAGAGGATGAGGATGACGAGGACCTTCCTCCTGAGGTAAAGGTAGAGCGTGAGAAAGAGCGGCGAGTGGCCAACAACGCCCGCGAGCGGCTGCGAGTGCGAGACATCAACGAGGCTTTCAAGGAGCTGGGCCGCATGTGCCAGCTGCACCTCAGCAACGACAAACCTCAGACCAAGCTGCTCATCCTGCATCAAGCCGTCAACGTCATTCTCAACCTGGAGCAGCAAGTCCGAGGTAACGCAGTGCTACTGCGACCATATTTCTTTGCATTTGTTTTACGCGTTGACCTCTGTATTACTTTGTCCCCTGTGTGTATTCTTTCCTCAGGGACCGAGGAACCGAACAGAGTATTTCATCCAGCTGTTTTTCAGACCAGAAAATCAGTTTTATGTATACATTTACATTTAAGTCATTTAGCAGACGCTCTTATCCAGAGCGACTTACAAATTGGTGCGTTCACCTTATGACATCCAGTGGAGCAGCCACTTTACAATAGTGCATCTAAATCTTTTAAGGGGGGGGGATGAGAAGGATTACTTTATCCTATCCTAGGTATTCCTTAAAGAGGTGGGGTTTCAGGTGTCTCCGGAAGGTGGTGATTGACTCTGCTGTCCTGGCGTCGTGAGGGAGTTTGTTCCACCATTGGGGGGCCAGGGCAGCGAACAGTTTTGACTGGGCTGAGCGGGAACTGTACTTCCTCAGTGGTAGGGAGGCGAGCAGGCCAGAGGTGGATGAACGCAGTGCCCTTGTTTGGGTGTAGGGCCTGATCAGAGCCTGGAGGTACTGAGGTGCCGTTCCCCTCACAGCTCCGTAGGCAAGCACCATGGTCTTGTAGCGGATGCGAGCTTCAACTGGAAGCCAGTGGAGAGAGCGGAGGAGCGGGGTGACGTGAGAGAACTTGGGAAGGTTGAACACCAGACGGGCTGCGGCGTTCTGGATGAGTTGTAGGTGTTTAATGGCACAGGCAGTGAGCCCAGCCAACAGCGAGTTGCAGTAATCCAGACGGGAGATGACAAGTGCCTGGATTAGGACCTGCGCCGCTTCCTGTGTGAGGCAGGGTCGTACTCTGCGGATGTTGTAGAGCATGAACCTACAGGAACGGGCCACCGCCTTGATGTTAGTTGAGAACGACAGGGTGTTGTCCAGGATCACGGCAAGGTTCTTAGCGCTCTGGGAGGAGGACACAATGGAGTTGTCAACCGTGATGGCGAGATCATGGAACGGGCAGTCCTTCCCCGGGAGGAAGAGCAGCTCCGTCTTGCCGAGGTTCAGCTTGAGGTGGTGATCCGTCATCCACACTGATATGTCTGCCAGACATGCAGAGATGCGATTCGCCACCTGGTCATCAGAAGGGGGAAAGGAGAAGATTAGTTGTGTGTCGTCTGCATAGCAATGATAGGAGAGACCATGTGAGGTTATGACAGAGCCAAGTGACTTGGTGTATAGCGAGAATAGGAGAGGGCCTAGAACAGAGCCCTGGGGGACACCAGTGGTGAGAGCGCGTGGTAGGAGCGACCTGTTAGGTAGGACGCAATCCAAGCGTGGGCCGCGCCGGAGATGCCCAACTCGGAGAGGGTGGAGAGGAGGATCTGATGGTTCACAGTATCGAAGGCAGCCAATAGGTCTAGAAGGATGAGAGCAGAGGAGAGAGAGTTAGCTTTAGCAGTGCGGAGCGCCTCCGTGATACAGAGAAGAGCAGTCTCAGTTGAATGACTAGTCTTGAAACCTGACTGATTTGGATCAAGAAGGTCATTCTGAGAGAGATAGCGGGAGAGCTGGCCAAGGACGGCACATTCAAGAGTTTTGGAGAGAAAAGAAAGAAGGGATACTGGTCTGTAGTTGTTGACATCGGAGGGATCGAGTGTAGGTTTTTTCAGAAGGGGTGCAACTCTCGCTCTCTTGAAGACGGAAGGGACGTAGTCAGCGGTCAGGGATGAGTTGATGAGCGAGGTGAGGTAAGGGAGAAGGTCTCTGGAAATGGTCTGGAGAAGAGAGGAGGGGATAGGGTCAAGCGGGCAGGTTGTTGGGCGGCCGGCCGTCACAAGACGTGAGATTTCATCTGGAGAGAGAGGGGAGAAAGAGGTCAGAGCACAGGGTAGGGCAGTGTGAGCAAAACCAGCGGTGTCGTTTGAATTAGCAATCGAGGATCGGATGTCGTCGACCTTCTTTTCAAAATGGTTGACGAAGTCATCTGCAGAGAGGGAGGAGGGGGGGGGGGATTCAGGAGGGAGGAGAAGGTGGCGGGGGATTCAGGAGGGAGGAGAAGGTGGCAAAGAGCTTCCTAGGGTTAGAGGCAGATGCTTGGAATTTAGAGTGGTAGAAAGTGGCTTTAGCAGCAGAGACAGAGGAGGAAAATGTAGAGAGGAGGGAGTGAAAGGATGCCAGGTCCGCAGGGAGGCGAGTTTTCCTCCATTTCCGCTCGGCCGCCCGGAGCCCTGTTCTGTGAGCTCGCAATGAGTCGTCGAGCCACGGAGCGGGAGGGGAGGACCGAGCCGGCCTGGAGGATAGGGGAATCGAAGGATGCAGAAAGGGAGGAGAGGACGGTTGAGGAGGCAGAATCAGGAGATAGGTTGGAGAAGGTTTGAGCAGAGGGAAGAGATGATAGGATGGAAGAGGAGAGAGTAGCGGGGGAGAGAGAGCGAAGGTTGGGACGGCGCGATACCATCCGAGTAGGGGCAGTGTGGGAAGTGTTGGATGAGGGCGAGAGGGAAAAGGATACAAGGTGGTGGTCGGAGACTTGGAGGGGAGTTGCAATGAGGTTAGTGGATGAACAGCATCTAGTAAAGATGAGGTCGAGCGTATTGCCTGCCTTGTGAGTAGGGGGGGAAGGTGAGAGGGTGAGGTCAAAAGAGGAGAGGAGTGGAAAGGAGGCAGAGAGGAATGAGTCAAAGGTAGACGTGGGGAGGTTAAAGTCGCCCAGAACTGTGAGAGGTGAGCCGTCCTCAGGAAAGGAGCTTATCAAGGCATCAAGCTCATTGATGAACTCTCCGAGGGAACCTGGAGGGCGATAAATGATAAGGATGTTAAGCTTGAAAGGGCTGGTAACTGTGACAGCATGGAATTCAAAGGAGGCGATAGACAGATGGGTAAGGGGAGAAAGAGAGAATGACCACTTGGGAGAGATGAGGATCCCGGTGCCACCACCCCGCTGACCAGAAGCTCTCGGGGTGTGCGAGAACACGTGGGAGGACGAAGAGAGAGCAGTGGGAGTAGCGGTGTTATCTGTGGTGATCCATGTTTCCGTCAGTGCCAAGAAGTCGAGGGACTGGAGGGAGGCATAGGCTGAGATGAACTCTGCCTTGTTGGCTGCAGATCGGCAGTTCCAGAGTCAACCGGAGACCTGGAACTCCACGTGGGTCGTGCGCGCTGGGACCACCAGATTAGGGTGGCCGCGGCCACGCGGTGTGGAGCGTTTGTATGGTCTGTGCAGAGAGGAGAGAACAGGGATAGACAGACACACAGTTGACAGGCTACAGAAGAGGCTACGCTAATGCAAAGGAGATTGGAATGACAAGTGGACTACACGTCTCGAATGTTCAGAAAGTTAAGCTTACGTAGCAAGAATCTTATTGACTAAAATGATTAAAATGATACAGTACTGCTGAAGTAGGCTAGCTGGCAGTGGCTGCGTTGTTGACACTACACTAATCAAGTCGTTCCGTTGAGTGTAATAGTTTCTACAGTGCTGCTATTCGGGGGCTAGCTGGCTAGCTAGCAGTGTTGATTACGTTACATTGCGTTAAAAGAACGACAATAGCTGGCTAGCTAACCTAGAAAATCGCTCTAGACTACACAATTATCTTTTATACAAAGACGGCTATGTAGCTAGCTATGTAGCTAGCTACGATCAAACAAATCAAACCGTTGTACTGTAATGAAATGAGATGAAATATGTGATACTACCTGTGGAGCGAAGCGGAATGCGACCGGGTTGTTGAGTGGGGAAGTTCTATTCGGTAGACGTTGGCTAGCTAGCAGTGTCTCCTACTTTAAGGACGACAAATAGCTGGCTAGCTAACCTCGGTAAATTAAGATAATCACTCTAAGACTATATATTTTTTAAATGATTAAATAGGTTTGGAGCACAATGGAAAGTTGGATAACTAACTTGAATGCAATGTAAACTCATCTTCTCTCCTTTCACCTGGTCAGAACGTAACCTGAACCCTAAAGCAGCGTGTCTGAAGCGACGGGAGGAGGAGAAGGTGTCTGGGGTGGTGGGTGACTCCCCCATGCAGCTCTCGGGAGGCCACCCCGGCATGGGGGGAGACGGCCATAACCCAGTCAGTCATATGTAATACCAGGTAGGTAGTACCTCTTCATCCGTCAATAATTGTAGTACTTTTGAGTTGATCACTTCACCAAAATTCAAGTTTGGAATACTACCACTGTTGTATTTTCCTTTGCAGATCTAATGGAATTCCCTTGGCTCTCGGAAGATGTGGCCTTAATCTCTTCTTCCACCCATTCTTCTCAGTGTGTGTGTGTGTGTGTGTGTGTGTGTGTGTACACGTATACTGATGTTTTTGTGTATTGTCAAATTCAGTTTCAAGACGCACATTCACATACCCTTATCCACACATGCATACTGCCAAAACTGACACAGCCAATTTGCCGCACTCATGACCATGACTACCAGCGCAAATGTGAACTTTATTTAATTTAATTTTTTTTATACATACATTTTTTGCTTCTATAACATGATGGAACACCAGAGTAATAGTGTCCTGCCACTAATGGGACTCAACACACTGCCGAGAGGTGCTCTGTGAACGATAGAAGCCTAACAAATGACACATTTAATCAAGGATTTGTGCCTAATTGTTACATGTTTTATATGAGACATTTAAGCAAACTGCTTACATTTGCGGAACATTTTGGTTAGGGGTTGTTATATGTATGAGCACATTTTTTCAGGTTTAGTTTTGTCATTCCCAACTTAATGGTACAGTCTTACATATGTTATGTAACCAAACCCATGCAATAGAGAGGGGACATGACCTGCATCGGGGTAGAGTTGCAGGCCCCACCGCAGCTCTGTGGGCCCGGCATGAGATGAGGGAGAAGGGAGATGAACCTCCGCTGCCCAGTTGTCATGTTCTCAGAGTTGTAGAAAATTATTCTCCAAGGCTGTTCTTTCCATCCATAAACAAAAGAATGGTATTTCAGACTCCAGTATTGTTCCCCTCAGTGTATGTTATTCGGGAGATGCCGGTTTAGCTGGCCAGGGGTAGAGGAGGACAAAGTGCAGTTTTACAGCACAAAAGAAGAGTAGGTTTCATCCTGCATCTCACCCATAGGCTACTATTGACTCCATCAAAAACTACAGAAAAGCTTGTGGCGCTAACCAGCCACTCTGTCACATTTTCTCATGAGACTGGAGGCTTGGTTTGATGGGCAACTTATGGCCGTATTGTGTAGTGCCACCCTCTTGAGTTTTTCAAATCAATTGACCCTGTACCAACACGCACCACCTAAGGACACCAAAATAAATGTGATGCTTCACCCCCTGCATTGTCATTGTTAAAAGACTAACACTAGGTGCACATTTGCAGATGCAGGATCAACCATTGATACCCATAATTAAATACAATCTTAATACTTGTTATAAGTTAAGTTGTCTATTCTTAAAATTGAAGCTTTGAGCATTCCCAATGAACTATCAAGTCCTCACCCTTCTCCTGTGAAGTCCTGACTATATTATTAAAGTGGCTACTTAATGAGGCAAAATCTCTTTTGTAAATCCACCTCATTCTTTCAAAAATCCAAGGATATTATTTCAAGTGGGGCAAAATGAAATATATATATATATATATAAATAAATATATATTTTTTGTTAGTCTATACATTGTAGATTTTTTAAATAAATGACAATGTTAGTTTGAAGTTTAGAGTGTATCGTAGTTGAGTAGAATGAAGAGATGATATTAAATGTATTTTCAAAATGAACTCCAATTGCACTGTCAACTTGCCATTGGAGAGGAAAGTTGAATAAAAACACAGGCTCAGAATATAAACAAAGACAGATGGGGTCAGTTGTAGGCTGAATTATCATTATGTATTTAGGGACTATTAAGCTGTCAGTCTTTGGTGCATACCTTTTTGATGCGATTGCTACATTTGATAAGGGTACAGTGGCCTAAGATATTGTTCCTGTGTTAAAAAAAACAAAAAACATTTAAGGAAGTGTGTTTTGTCTGTTACCCAGATGAATTATTTATTTTCAAATGGGAACGTGTGGATGGAGTGGATGTCTCTGACTGTCCTATTGAAGTGTTCTTACTGAATGGTAGTGTCACTTTACAAGTAAACATCTACGGAGACGGGCTCTGGCTCGAACAGTAATTATGCAACTGGTTTTGAATGTACCATTCAAATGTGGATTGCCTTCATTTTCAAGTATGTATCCAGGTTTTTTCAGTCGTTCAATGTTATGTTATCTTCATTTCAAACGTTCCATTCTACTCTGCACTCATTCATGTGGTCATCAATGTGCAGCTATGCTAGAGTGTCCTGACATGTTATTTTGGAGGCAGGAGTTTGTGTGTAAGATACAGGATGTTTTGAAAATACAACAGTGTTAATTCCTGTGATAAGTTATTATCATGGCCTCAGACATGGTATAGCAGCACCATCTAACCACAGGGGCAGAAATGTGCATTGTTACCTGTTGGTCATAGTATTGAGAAGGATTTAAGTTTACTTTGTAGAAAAATAGGGGAAAAGAAAAATACAGTTTTGAATCAATAGTGTGGCCTTTTCATTCTCAAGACTAAAGATGTCATTATTGGGGAGTGATGCCTTATCAGTGCCTGAACTTGTATTTTCATAACTATAAAGACAGTTTTCTCTTTTTAACCATAACATTTCATGTATCGCCAGGAGTAGAGGTACATAGGATGCCCCCCCCCCCCCTTTAATTTTCAGGAAAAAGTTGAGAATGGGAGAAAAAAAAGGGCTTTTTTTCAATGTATCTAGTTAAATAAACATGAACGTTATGTATATCGCTTAGTTACTTTTTATATTTTTTTACTGATTTGACCATTTGTCCAAACTACTGTTGAGTTGTGGCCGTGGGGTCAGGTTCCTGGTTTTGTTTGTTTCTGTTTGCCCCCCCCCCCCCCATATTGAAAAACCACTCAACACTACTGGGTTCTAAGATGCTGGTTTCTGCCCTTGTGATTTGCTTTTCGAAGCACCTCAATGTCAATATATGGCTTCTGCTTTGATGTGGGGGGGCTGTGTTATTTTGAGCCATGATAACTGGAGCTTCTTGTCATATTACAACTTTAAACATTTTGTCTGTGTAAAAAAAAAAGAGCGCGCAGCAGTGATGCTATATTTAGTCATTTATGACCATTTCCTTTGCGTTGAGACTTCTCTTTTCTTATTTCTGATTGCCAGCTCATTGACTTTGACAGTGACTTCTTGTAAGAGGTGTTTATGTACCTCTTCAAAGAGTTGATTTGAAGACTTGTTTCTCTACTATTACAAGGTTAAATGTGTACTAAATATACAAGATTTGTTCTGAGGGGGAAAAATGGACTGATTTGTCATTGCTTATTTTGTGAACATCCCAAAATGACAATTCACAACCTGTATTCTGAGTTGTTGGATAGGGGGGGAAAGGTGGAGGGTCTATTTTCTGTGTCTCTTGACCTGAATATTGACACTGGCCCTGTTTTGAATACTTATAAGTGCATCCACCCCTCCTTGCTCAATGATATGACTGGATAGTGTGAAGTGTATTGTCAACCTGTTAAAATGTGCTATATGAATAACTTTTTTGATTTCATTGGTATATGACAGCAAACCTTTCTTTTCCTAACCACTTCTTTCAGATCAAATCAAATGTATTTATAAAGCCCTTTTATTTTTTATTTTTTACATCCGATCATAGATCAATTCAAGGAGGAGGGAAATACTTTATTTTAATGTATTCAAATGGGGCTACTCACACTGCTACAGAGCCTGGCATCTTACACTTGCAGTGAGGACACAATCAAGATTGAGCAGTGTCTTCAGAGTGCCTCCAGTCCCAGTCTCCTTTATTATTTTTTATATATATATAAAGTAGTTATTGAGAACTGTCCTGTATATAACAGTAATGTAGCAATAAATGTGCCATTTTTAATAACAGAATTATACCTTTTTCAATGTCTGGCTTTTGAATCTTGTATACATAAAAAAAAGAAAATAAAGGAAAACATTGTAATAAAGGGTTGATTATAGCTTGGAAAATGAATGGTTTCTATCAATCTCCCATTGGTGCAGAAAGGTCTGAGAAAGTATAGCCCACAATCCCTTACTAATGTTTTCCAAATGGTTGAATTTGGATCTTTTGAGCTCTGACAGTGAACCTTTTTGATAATGATTTGGTTTACTTACTATTGGAAAGGTAGCTAAATGATGCCATCATAATACAATTAGAAACTGATGGAATTGTCAGTTTGAACCACAAATAGACAGACATAGGCCTATGATTTATAATATATAGCATTATCTGTAAACTAAGTTAATAAAAGCCATGTTTTGATGTTTAAAGAATCGGGAGGAAACTAAATTGTGGCATAACTAGCTGATGATAAAGGATTGTAAGGTAAACTCAGGCAGGTTTAGCTCTCAATCCTCCTTGTAAAGCTTGTAAATAAGATGGCCTCGATGCATAGACCAACAGTATTCTGCATCCTTTTCTGCTATGAGAACATTATTGTATCCTATTTGAAATAGTGATTTTCAGTTTAACAGCTTTTTAACAAACCGGCATTACAACGGACAGTCCTGAGGTGGTCCTGGGACTTTCTGGGGGGGTTCCACTAGTTACTACAGCCACAAAGTAAAATTGGCGTTATCGTAAAAAATAATGATAACAAACGTTTGCTTTTTGAACTTAACTTAATGTTATTATCAGGTTTAGGTTTAAAATCAGATTTAAAAAATATATACATTTTATCAATGGTCGGGGTTTATAAGTTGTGTGACTGTGGTAACTAGTGACGACCGTGTTTGAGGAGGAAGGTCAGAATCTTCTTATAGCTCAATCAGTTCAGAATGGTGCAGGTGCTAAAGAAGTTGATTGGGGCAAAGTACATTGCCATCGCCAGGACGTGGTAAGTTGATCTGTTTATAATTTTGTGAAAACGTATTTAGACTTTTATAAATTAATGCTGACAGGTCCAACGTGTTCTTCCACGACCCATCACTCAGTTAGCTTGCTAAGAAGGCAGTGAGCTAGCAAGCTAACGTTAGCTACTGTTCTTTGCCTATCTGTGGTGCAAAATAGCTAGCTAGTTAATTTTGCTAAAAATATCAGGCCTTTGTGTTAATTATGGCCTTATTTACCAAATCCACCTTGTTGGAGTGTGTTTGCTTTACCCTTGATCCAAGTATTTGGTTTGTGTTAGTGTTGCCAGTTGTTTACAACTTGAGCCATGAGTCCGTCTTATCAAGCTGGCTTACCCTTAGGGCCCAATCTCCACTTCCTTCACCGTGGAGTTTAGTTAGCTTACCCTTGGCCTTGACGTGTAACCGTGTGAGACTGACCCCTTTTTTCCGATTTGATAGGAATTTAGATACATTGTTGTATTGATATGCCAACCAAAATAGCCTACACCACCTCAAGTGATCTCTAGGTTGAGTGGTCAAGGGGTTAAATATTGGGGGGTGGGAGGGACTGAATTGGCAGCTGTAGTGCAAACTCCTGTAGTAGATACTGGACTTCAAATATCTACCCCCCCCATGTTATCATTTGTCCAGGGTTCCCACAATGGCTGGTTGGGGGTCGGTGGGCGGAGTTGCCCTTGTCTACTTTACAGACTGGAGGTTGATCCTGGACTGGGTGCCCTATATCAACGGCAAGTTCAAGGACGACTAGAGTCACCTCTATGGCTCAGATTGGTAAGTGAACATGAAGTGAGAAAATAATTCTGGGGTGTGTTTAATTGTGTGTTTATTTCCAAAGCAACTTAACAATCCATTCAAGCCTGTAGTTATAGGCTATGGCGTGGCCAACACATGGCACTGTCCTTAACTAGAACTGCCATGTTCATTGGCAATATTACAACAAAGTTACTACAAACAAAGAACACCGCCCCCCCCCCCCCCTCCTCCTCCTCTCGGATATCACTGCACGCTTGATAGAACATCATTGATGTAGTGCACTTTTTTAAAATATGGATGCGCGACGCTCCCCATCTCATTCGTCAAGTAAACAAAGGACAAATCAGTTTATTGGTTCCGTAGTCAAGTTATCAGATTTTTTATTCAACCTTAATTTTAACAGGAATACATTGAGACCTCTGTCTCTTTTACATATGTTCCCTATACAACATTTAAAAATATATATATGTATACAGTTGAAGTCGGAAGTTTACATACACTTAGGTTGGCGTCAATTAAAACTCGCTTTTCAACCACTCCACAAATTTCTTGTTAATAAACTATAGTTTTGGAAAGTCTGTTAGGACATCTACTTTGTGCATGACACAATTTTTCAAACAATTGATGCCAGACAAATTATTTAACTTATAATTCACAGTATCACAATTCCCGTGGGTCAGAAGTTTACACTAAGTTGACTGTGCCTTTAAACAGCTTGGAAAATTCCAGAAAATTATGTCATGGCTTTAGAAGCTTCTGATAGGCTAATTGACATAATTTGAGTCAATTGGAGGTGTACCTGTGGATGTATTTCAAGGCCTACCTTCAAACTCAGTGCCTATTTGCTTGACATCATGGGAAAATCAAAAGAAATCAGCCAAGACCCCAGAAGAAATGTGTAGACCTCCACAAGACTGGTTTATCCTTGGGGGCAATTTCCATACGTCTGAAGGTACCAAGTTCATCTGTATAAACAATAGTACGCAAGTATAAACACCATGGGACCACGCAACCATCATACTGCTCAGGAAGGAGACGCATTCTGTCTCCTAGAGATGAACGTACCTTGGTGCGAAAAGTGCAAATCAATCCCAGAACAACAGCAAAGGACCTTGTGAAGATGCTGGAGGAAACGGGTACAAAAGTATCTATATCCACAGTAAAACTAGTCCTAAATCGACATAAGCTGACAGGCCGCTCAGCAAGGAAGAAGTCGCTGCTCCAAAACCGCCATAAAAAAGCCAGACTATGGTTTGAACTGCACATGGGGACAAATTTCATACTTTTTTGGAGAAATGTCCTTTGGTCTGATGAAACAAAAATAAAACCATCGTTATGTTTGGAGGAAAAAGGGGGAGGCTTGCAAGCTGAAGAACACTATCCCAACTGTGAAGCACGGGGGTGGCAGCATCATGTTGTGGGGGTGCTTTGCTGATGGAGGGACTGGTGCACTTCACAAAATAGATGGCATCATGAGGAAAGAAAATTATGTGGATATGTTGAAGCAACATCTCAAGACATCAGTCGGGAAGTTAAAGCCTGGTCACAAATGGGTCTTCCAAATGGACAATAACCCCAAGCATACTTCCAAAGTTGTGGCAAAATGGCATAAGGACAACAAAATCAAGGTATTGGAGTGGCCATCACAAGGCCCTGACTTCAATCCTATAGAAAATGTGTGGGCAGAACTAAAAAAGCTTGTGTGGCGAGCAAGGAGGCCTACAAACCTGACTCTGTTACACCAGCTCTGTCAGGAGGAATGGGCCAAAATTCACCCAATTTATTTAGTGGGAAGCTTGTGGAAGGCTACCTGAAACATTTGACCCAAATTAACAATTTAAAGGCAATGCTACCAAACACTAATTGAGTGTATGTAAACTTCTGACGGATTAGGAATGTGATGAAAGAAATAACAGCTGGAATCAATCATTCTCTACTATTATTCTGACATTTCACATTCTTAAAATAAAGTGGTGATTCTAACTGACCAAATAGGAAATTTTTACTAGGATTAAATGTCAGGAATTGTGAAACACCTTAGCCAAATACATTTAAACTAAGTTTATGTAAACTTCCGACTTCAACTGTATACACACCTATCATTACGTTTTTAAAAAAAAAACTATTTTCTACATTGTACAATAATAGTGAAGACATCAACACTTTGAAATAACACACATAGAATCATGTTGTAACCATAAAATCGAAATATTTTATATTTGAGATTCTTCAAAGTAGCCACCCTTTGCCTTGACGACAGCTTTGCACAGTCTTGGCATTCTCTCAACCAGCTTCATGAGGTAGTCCCCTGGAATGCATTTCAATTAACAGCTGTGCCTTGTTAATTTGTGGAATTTCTTTCCTTAATGCATTTGAGCCAAGCAGTTGGGTTGGTATACAGAAATGGCCCTATTTGGTAAAAGACCAAGTTCATATTAGGTCAAGAACAGCTCAAATAAGCAAAGAGAAACGACAGTCCATCATTACTTTAAAACATGGTCAGTCAATTCGGGGAAAATGTCAAGGACTTTGAACGTTTCTTCAAGTGCAGTCGCAAAAACCATCAAGCGCTATGATGAAACTGGTTTTCATGAGGACCACCACAGGAATGGAAGACCCAGAGTTACCTCTGCTGCAGAGGATACGTTCATTAGAGTTACCAGCCTTAGACATTGCAGCCCAAATAAATGCTTCACAGAGTTGACGTAACAGACACATCACAACATCAACTGTTCAGAGGAGAGTGCATGAATTAGGCCTTCATGGTCAAATTGCTGCAAAGAAACTACTACTAAAGGACACTAATAAGAACAAGAGACTTGCTTGGGCCAAGAAACATGGGCAATGGACATTAGACCGGTGGAATTTTCTGTCCTTTGGTTTGATGAGACAAATTTTTGGTTCCAACCGCAGTGTCTTTGAGACGCAGAGTAGGTGAACTGATGATCTCCATGTGTGGTTCCCACTGTAAAGCATGCAGGAGGAGATGGTGTGGTGGTGCTTTGCTGGTGACACGGTCTGATTGATTTATTTTGAATTCAAGGCATACTTAATTAACCAACATGGCTACCACAGAGTTCTGCAGCAATACACCATCCCTTCTGGTTTGTGCTTAGTGGGACTATCATTTGTTTTTCAATAGGACAATGACCAAACACAACTCCAGGCTGTGTAAGGGCTATTTTACCAAGCAGGAGAGTGATGGGAGTGCTGCATCAATGACCTGGCCACAATCATACAACCACAACCCAATTGAGATGGTTTGGGATGAGTTGGACCGCAGAGTGAAGGAAAAGCAGCCATTAAGTACTTGGCATATGTGGGAACTCCTTCAAGACTGTTGGAAAAGCATTCCAGGTGAAGCTGGTTGAGAGAAGGTCAAGAGTGTACAAAGCTGTCATTAAGGCAAAGGGTGGCTGCTTTGAATAATGTTAAATACATTTTGATTCAGTTTTTTTTGGTTACTAGATGATTCCATATGTGTTATCCAAATGCAATCAATATGTACAGTGACTTCAGAAAGTATTCACACCCCTTGACTTTTTCCACATTTTGTTACAGCCTGAATTAAAATATAAAAAAAATAAGTTTTTTTACTGGCCTCCGCACAATACCCCATACTGTCAAAGTGGATTCATGTTTTTAGACATTTTGACAAAATGAACAGCTTAAATGTCTTATGTCAGTAAGTATTCAACCCCTCCTGTTTCCATTGATCATCCTTGAGCTGTTTCTACAACTTGATTGGAGTCAACATGTAGTACATTTTAAATTGATTGGACATCATTTGGAAAGACACACACCTGTCTACAGTGCATTCGGGAAAGTATTTAGACCCCTTGACATTTTCCACATTACAGGTCCCACAGTTGACCAGTACAGGAATTGTCCGTAGAGCTCCGAAACAGGATTGTGTCAAGTGACAGATCTGGGGAAGGGTACCAAAACATTCCTGCAGCATTGAAAGTCCCAAAGAACATAGTGGCCTCCATCAATCAACTGTATTTATAAAGTCCTTTTTACATCAGCCGATGTCACAGTGCTCTATTCAGAAACCCAGCCTAAAACCCTAAACGACAAGCAATGCAGATGCAC
This sequence comes from Oncorhynchus gorbuscha, assembly GCF_021184085.1. Taxonomy (NCBI): domain Eukaryota; kingdom Metazoa; phylum Chordata; class Actinopteri; order Salmoniformes; family Salmonidae; genus Oncorhynchus; species Oncorhynchus gorbuscha. Next base: position 38,095,442 of record NC_060187.1, read on the forward strand.
AGTGGCTAGAAAAAAATCCCTAGAAAGGCAGGAACCTAGAAAGAAACATAGAGGAACCAGGCTCTGAGGGGTGGCCAGGCTCTGAGGGGTGGCCAGTCTTCTTTTGGCTGTATATGGCCATTAAGGCCAGATTGTTCTTCAAAACGTTCAAACTTTCATAGGTGACCAGCAGGATTGTAGAGGATGCATCTGGTCAGTACCTCGAGTAAATGTCAGTTGGCTTTTCATAGCCGAGCATTCAGAGGTCAAGACAGCAGGTGCGGTAGAGAGTCGAAAACAGCAGGTCCGGGACAAGGTAGCACGTCCGGTGAACAGCTGGGGGTTCCATAGGCAGAACAGTTGAAACTAGAGCAGCAGCACGACAAGGTGTCCTGGGTACAGCCAGGAGTCCTCAGGCCAGGTAGTTGTGAGGCATGAGGCTCAGGTCCACTGGGAGGGGAGGGTGAGAGGGAAGAAGTTTGGAACCACCAAGACTCTTCCTAGAGCTGGCCGCCTGGGCCAAACTGAGCAATCGGGGGAGAAGGGCCTTGGTCAGGGAGGTGACCAAGAACCCGATGGTCACTCTGACAGAGCTCCAGAGTTCCTCTGTGGCGATGGGAGAACATTCAGGAAAGACAACCATCTCTGCAGCACTCCACCAATCAGGGCTTTATGGTAGAGAGGCCAGATGGAAGCCACTCCTCTTTAAAAGCCACATGACAGCCCACTTGGAGTTTGGAAAAAAGGTACCTAAAGACTCTCGGACCATGAGAAAAAAAGATTATCTGGTCTCATGAAACCAAGATTGAACTCTTTGGCCTGAATGCAAAGTGTCACATCTGGAGGAAACCTTGCAGAATTCCTACGGTGAAGCATGGTGGTGGCAGCATCATGCTGTGGGGATGTTTACCAGCGGCAGGGACTTGGAGACTCGTCAGGATCGAGGGAAAGATGAATGGAGCAAAGTACAGAGAGAGACCTGATTAAAAACCTGCTCCAGCCAAGACAACGCAGGAGTGGCTTCAGGACAAGTCTTTGAATGTCCTTGAGTGGCCCAACCAGAGCCCGGACTTGAACCAGATCGAACATCTTTGGAGAGACCTGAAAATAGCTGTGCAGCGATGTTCCCCATTCAACCTTACAGAGCTTAAGAGGATCTGCAGAGAAGAATGGAAGAAATTCCCCAAATACAACTGTGCCAAGCTTGCGGCAGCGTAGCCTAGTGGTTAGAGCGTTGGACTAGTAACCGGAAGGTTGCAAGTTCAAACCCCCGAGCTGACATGGTACAAATCTGTCGTTCTGCCCCTGAACAGGCAGTTAACCCACTGTTCCCAGGCCGTCATTGAAAATAAGAATGTGTTCTTAACTGACTTGCCTGTTAAATAAAGGTAAAATTAAAAATTAAAAATTGCAGTGTCATACCCAAGAAGGCTCAAGGCTGTAATCGCTGCCAAAGGTGCTTCAACAAAGTACTGAGTAAAGGGTCTGAATACTTGTGATATTTCAGGGTTTTTTTTTAAATAAATTTTGCAAAAAATAAAATAGTTTTAGCTTTGTCATTATGGGGTATTGTGTGTAGATTGATTGGGGGTGGGGGTTATTTAATCCATTTTAGATTAAGGCTGTAATGTAATTTTTTAAAGTCAAAGGGTTAGAATACTTTCCGAATGCAAAGTAAATCTACTTGAAAATCTATGGCAAGACCCGAAAATGGTTTACCTGCAATTGTAAACAACCAATTTGACAGAGCTTGAAGAATTTTGGAAACAACACTGGGCAAATGTTGTACAGTCCTAGTGTGGAAAATTCTTAGAGACTACGCTGAAAAGTCAGTTGTAATCACTGCCAAATAATATTTCTACAAAGTATTGACTCACGGGTGTCATTTTCAATAAATTGTGCTAAGTTTTCTAAAAATGTTTTCACTTTGTCATTATAGGATATTGTGTTAATGGGTGAGGGGGGGAAATATATCATTAATCTATAAAAATATTGAATCCATTTTGAATTCAGGTTGCAACACAACAAAATGTGGAATATATCAATGGGTATGCATACTTGCTGGATGCACTTTATATACACCGGATGGATTTACACAAGATGTACTAGGAATGGTATGTACAGCGGTATATAAATAAATATACGTTGTGTGTATATACAGTGTAACTAAAATGCAAAGTACAGTAGTAGAAATATTAGAATGAGCTGTTTACAATAGTATTTAAATACACAGTATAAAACCCCAGTAACAAGGCCCGTGTGGCAACAGTAGCGCAGTTTCTGCTGTGGATTCCAACTTTAAAAACAATTTACAATTTTCAGTCTTCCCCTAAGGATATGCTAGCGAATGAATGAATAAAGAATTATATTTGTGTAATATTACTGCTAATGACTGGAGTGTTTGTGTCTGTCTGCAGGACTATGACTTGGAGATGGGCATGGGTGGAGTGCTTGCTCTCTCTGCGTTGGCTAAAGTGGGATGACGCGACACAGAGCTTGTAGGAGTTTGCACAAAAGGATGTCATGTTATCTTGAATGCTGTTTTGTTATTTAATGTCAATAAATGTAATTTAATTACTGTCTTTGTCATTATTCTACACAATGCAGCGTTTGAGTGGCAAACTCGTTAATATGTTTGTGTGAAAGTTAATTTGAGAAGTTCCCAAAAATATTTATTAATGTGTGAAGTATTTTACCAATAAATTGAATTGGTTTAAAAATTCTTGTAAATATATTTTATTTTGTTTAACATTCCTGGAGTGAAGTTAACGTTCACACCGCATCAAATAATAGAAGGCAGCATATCCTCCAAATAAGGACATGCTGCATCCATTTGAATGGAATTGCAAATAATTGGTTAGTCAGTCACTGAGAGAAACTGGTTATTTGTCAAATATTGTCTGTAAAAATGTATTTGACACTATACTTTGTCCAATTGAAATACAAAGTGGTATTAGCAACCACTGTTACAGTTTAATGACTCGTTTTACGCTTCCTTGCTAAATAGTACACATGTGGGCTGCTCTGAAGATGCAGAAAGATAGTTACATGTCACATTCCAGTTACTATCATAAAGGATACATTGTCTTGTGTTTCTTGTTGGATACATTGACTATTTGAAACACACAGGGCGACTTTGTTTCAAACCCCCATTGATATCCATTATTAACAATCAGGTTTAATCTGGGGGCGATTCTGTTTTTGCGCGGATGTCTTTCATTTCTCTCGTTGAAGGGGGAGGGGAGTGAAAGGAGGGGAGAAGGGATTTAACACAGACCGAAAGGGAGAAACCTAGATATCATGCGAGATGGACAAAAACGAGTAAGTACCCTACACAAGTAATACCCATCTATATTTCTTATATTACTATCTTTGACATTAAATGTGTTGTTTTAGGAATGCATTGTTGCAAAATACTATTTTGTCATCGATGAAAGGTTCTCGTGTGGGAGGCGTTTCGGTGGTCTCGAGTGTATCCGCAAACCATTGAACTGTAGGTAGTGTTCAGGGATTCCAAATTTAGTTACACACTTATTGGTGTTGCAGTTTAACTTTTCTTAATAGCAATCAATTTTTTTCTAAATATGACGAGTAATTCGTTTGGTAAGGAATTCGTGAGATGACTAATTACTATTCTAGCTCTAAATAGATAATTGTTTTATACCGAATATTTCAAACAAGTATTGTAATGCATGTAGCCATCTCAACCTATGAATCTCCTGCCTACTTTGTCCATTCATCAAAAAAAGCATTATGTAAACGACTGAATGACAAGTGAGTTTTGTCGTAGTCAAAATGACTCACGGCGTTCTCGAATTTTACCTATGTGAAACTTTTTGCCTGAATAATCTCCTTTGTTGATGTTGTGAAATCATATTGGAAATCTATCCATATTTTGGGGATAGGCTATATTATAATGCTCTATTATAATGCTCTACTTTTGGAGCGTTCGCGTAGGCTACCGCGCTCGTCAAATCAATGATTTATCGGTTCAGGATTCAATAATGCAATGTTGGCGACGGTCCAATGTATTGCGGATGTAGCCCTCATTGCCCTCTCGAGGCAGGCAGTGATATAGCTAAAGGTTACGGCGGAGTGATATGCTGTAGTCTTCGACAAAGAGCTGCGATAAATCGGGAGGGAGATCCCATGAATAGTGCTTGAGCCCTGTGTCACTAATGGACGGAGTCATTGTATAAAACACGAAATGTAACCCCAAATATAAACACGCTAGCAAAGAGAATCACTGAACAATTCACAGGAGAACATGGAGAAGAAAAGGTGGGCATGCTTGGCTCTCCCCAAGGGCTGGCAGATCGAAGAAGTGACCAGAAAGTCCGGTTTGTCTGCGGGAAAAAGAGATGTATATTATTTTAGGTAACGTTACTGAGAAAGAGGAGGGTGTTCTCATGCAAATGTAGTCTACGGGCGGTTGGGGCTCTGGGTTTACTTGGAGGGGGGTGACCTAGAGACAGAAATTCGGGGAGGGGAGTAGCCGATATTACTGTTCTATTTGTGGCATCAGGGTAACTAGGCCACCTCTCATAGCGTAGTTCTACATAATTGTTGGATAAGGATCTCCGTAACCAATGTTTAGCCTATGTAGGCCTAAGAACTTGTCAACCTAGTGTTAGGTTATGTGAATGATTGCATCACAAATAGCCTAGCCTGATTTTAAAGTCCTTTACAATATTCTTATCATTTTTATTTGATCAGACGAACTAACTATTAAATAGTCGACTGGCCGATTGTTTAATAGCCACAGAGGAACAAACATGAAACCACATGTTATTTTTTTAGGCTAGTTGAGGAGGAGCGGGGGAGGCGGGTCGATTGTAATAGTTTGTGGTAGGCTACTTTATACCGCATTTTGATTCTGTGGTGTGATGCACGCACCTTATTTTCAAGTGAAGTGTCTCAATTTATGATATGGAAAGCAAGTGCAAGATTTTTTGCATTAATTATCAGCAAGCACGGATGTTTCCATAGTTTGGTCAATCATACACAGTTTTAAATGTTTTAGAAAATCGTAATGCATCAAAAATAAACAGTGCGTCAATAGGCTAAGTATTTGAGATATAAATTGTTATTATAGCAGAGTATGCATTTCTATTGCTGATTTATCAACGCCTTTGTCCACGGATTAAGATCTAGATGAAATGGGCTAACTAACAACTAACTAACTAGGCAGTAGAAGGCGACCGGTCTACACAATTAATGTAAAACAATGTTTCCAATCGAACGTTCGAAATGTTGCAACATTTATCGCTCTCGATTGCCCAGTTACATTGTATCCCAATAGTTTATCCCTACACTGCAACTCCTGGAACATGTTAGTAAGGTCATTTATCTGAAACTATTGTATACATTTAATGGCGAATTGGTTATACATTTGGGAATATACATTAACACGTATCCTACTGCTTAAATAGTTTATGATACAATTACACATAAAATTGGTCAATTGTTTTGTTAAATAAATGCTCATGCAGACTCACTGTTTACACATTGTTTTACATCTACTCTTCATGTCTCCAGTTTGTTTTTGTTCAGCTTAACTTGTTTGTTGCAGAGTCTGCCTGTTTGTCTGTTTGCAGCTTTCCTGATCTACAGGTAACTGCCAAAATAAAGGAAATCGGAACATAAATTGTCTTCATAGGGCCACCATGATCCAGAACCACTTCAATGCACTATGGCATAGATTCTATGTGCCTGGACCTCTATTGGAGCGACGCGATACCATTCTTCCACAATCAATAGCACATTTGGTGTTTTGTTGACGATGGTGGAAAATGCTGTCTCGGGCGTTGCTCTAGAATCTCCCATAAGTGTTCAATTGGGTTCAGTTCTGGTGACTGAGACTGCCATGGCATATTGCTTAAATTGTTGTTATGCTCATCAAACCATTGAGTGCCCTGTGGATGGGGCCATTGTCATCCTATGGGGGCATATCCATGGTAGCCAAAATAATGGCCTGTCCAACCGTTTTATACATGACCCTAAGCATTATGGGATGTTAATTGCTTAATTAACTCAAGAACCACACCTGTGTGGAAGCACCCTCTTTCAATATACTTTGTATCCCTTATTTACTCAAGTATTTCCATTATTTTGTCAGTTACCTGTATCCATCTCTCTCTACTTTTCCCCTGGTCAGTTGTCCATATCCTCACACTGTGGTCTGTTGTCCGTCTCCCCCCCCCCCACACCTAGTCCAACCGGGAAGAAGTTTCGGAGCAAGCCTCAGCTGGCTCGTTACCTTGGCAACCAGATGGACCTCAGCTCCTTCGACTTCCGCACAGGGAAGATGCTCATGAGTAAACTGAACAAGAACAGGCAGAGACTGCGCTATGACAACAACAATCAGACCAAGGTGAGAGGGTTGTCTTCTGAAGAAATATATCTCGACACTTTGGACAAACTTCTCAATGACTGCACCCTTATTCGCTGTCAATCCAGCCGTTAGAGGAAAAAATAATGCAGAATAACGTTTTTCAAGACTTTTCTCCCAGGTGCGAAGGATAACCCACATATCTAATATTATCTAGTATTTCAGGAACAGCACTGTGGCAACATCGTGTTGGTTGTCACTGTTGGCTAATGTTTCTTTGTGTGTCTTCAAGGGCAAGCCAGACCTGAACACATCACTCCCCGTCAGACAGACTGCTTCCATCTTTAAGCAACCTGTCACCAAGGTTACCAACCACCCCAGCAACAAAGTCAAGACAGATCCACAGAAAGCCGTCGACCAGCCGAGACAGGTAAACACAGCCTGTCTGCTGTTTAATGTAACCTACAGTTACATTGAGTTATATGCTTTTATTCCTGAAGATAATTTTGACTATTGAGAACAAATCTAAATCCACTTGTATTTCTTTTGTATATATATATATTTTTTTTTTAAATAAATTTGACAGCTTTTCTGGGAGAAGAAGCTTGGTGGTCTCGATGCCTTTGACATCGCAGAGGAGCTAGTGAAGACAATGGACCTGCCTAAAGGTCTTCAAGGTAAGAGTCCTGAGTGGCTATGCTCTACCAACTAGAGTCCTGAGTGGCTATGCTCTACCAACTAGAGTCCTGAGTGGCTATGCTCTACCAACTGGGGTCCTGTGTGGCTCAGTTGGTGGAGCAAGGCGCTTGCAATCCCAGGTTTGTGGGTTTGATTCCGACAGGGGACCAGTACGGGGGGGGAAATGTATGCACTTAAGTCGGATAAGTGTGTCTGCTAAATGAATGAAATGTAAATGTAAGAGAGTGGGCCAAGTATGATCCCCATTTCCTGTTGTTTTTTGAATGACTTCTCGCTACTGGGATTGTGAACACCTGTCTGTCCTACAGGAGTTGGACCTGGATGTACAGACAAGACTCTACTGTCAGCGATAGCCAGCGCCCTGCACACTAGTGCAGCCCCCATCACCGGTCAGCTGTCTGCAGCCGTGGAGAAGAACCCAGGGGTGTGGCTCAACACATCGCAGCCCCTGTGCAAGGCCTTCATTGTCACTGACGAGGACATCAGGTAGGCTACACACAGGACTGTACACTCTATCCATGGAGTCCTATCAGTGCTGAGAGTAATGGCATCTGTGAATTTATAAAGTCATTTAATGAATGTATAAATTGAATAACTGAATACATTAATGGAATTATATTTGAACATTATGACACAATGCTGATTTTCCCTTGCTATTTTCATCTCAGTCCATATCTCTAAATGTTTTGGTGTGTTGCGTTATCTGCTCATGGTGAGTGCAGGAAGCAGGAGGAGCTGGTGTACAGTGTGAGGAAGAAGCTGGAGGAGGCTCTAATGGCGGACATGTTGGCTCATGTGGAGGAAGCAGCCAGCGAGGGCGACTCACTCGAGGAGGACAACGATGACATGGAGACTGTATAGCAGAGGTAGGCTACTGTTCAAAGGTGTCAGTATTGTTGGGAGAGATGGAGACTGTATAGCAGAGGTAGGCTACTGTTCAAAGGTGTCAGTATTGTTGGGAGAGATGGAGACTGTATAGCAGAGGTAGGCTACTGTTCAAAGGTGTCAGTATTGTTGGGAGAGATGGAGACTGTATAGCAGAGGTAGGCTACTGTTCAAAGGTGTCAGTATTGTTGGGAGAGATGGAGACTGTATAGCAGAGGTAGGCTACTGTTCAAAGGTGTCAGTATTGTTGGGAGAGATGGAGACCCGTACACTGTCAAAGGAGAAATAAATCCAAAACAGAGGCTTCAATATAGAGGTTTGACACTGATATCTTGATGCCGAAACGTTTTAAATTCCGCACTTTTGTGTATTTAAGCCTCAGTTTTGAATGTATTCCTCTTATTTTATTTTACAGTGTGTGTGTGTGTCTCGCTTCCAGTATTCTCATTTTGATACCTACTCGCCTGGAACAGACACTATTTGGTTTAAAGGACCTTTAAGGTTAGCTGACGGCCTCCTTTTGTTGAAAATACATTGTGAGGGTTGTTCAGGCTTGTACAACATTGATGGTTTCCCACAGTTTCTCAATAGATGTCAGTATTTTAAATGAAGAGTTGCAAAGCATGCCACCCAAGGGATGACACGTTTCTAATATCATTTACTGTCTATTTGTTTTGCCGTTTCAACAAATCTCTTCCTCTCCTCTCTTCCAGGGTGATGGGGAGTTAGAGTAGTTTGGATGGGCCTTTCAACACCTTATCACAGGACCATGAAACCTGTACCAATCCAACCAAAAGAACTGCCCACTTTCCACCTACTACCCCTCTGAAGCTTTACCTGCCCACCTCGTCCACTGGTTGGGCTCTTCTGGCTCCAGTGCTAAGAAAGGACTTGGACCAAGCCATTCTGAATCAAATAATTGAGCTAATAATCTTTCATTTGAAAAAGAGATCATCCAATAACTTTTTGACAGTGCAGAGTGAGAGGAGAGCGATTTACATACAGTATGACAAATTCACTGTTCAATGATGTAGTTTTATTTGTTACAAGACATTGTATGGATTTTCTGAATGTGAGATGTATGTTGTGACAATCATATCAACCCCCCCCACACACACACACACACACACAAAACAAACAAACAAAAACTACTTTTTACATGTATTTGGAGTTTTTCAATTAGCAGCGAATGCTGTTTTTCTCTCTGGGTTTCTAATGCACTCCATGGGGCTCGATGGACCATAGTGTAGGGGTACTTTGGTTCAGTTTACAGGGCTATGTGAGAGAGGCTTTGATGAGAGGGAACAATATATTTGCCCAAATGATGCACTCTAAAGCATGAGTCACAGGACAGAGAATTAGTGAAAAATGATTGAATTGTGTTCTCAAGGAAATATTCTTGTCATTGTAATGTAGTCCATTCAAACCCCTTACCAAGTATTGACCAAAGATGGTTCATGTGATTTTTGGAAAGTCTTGCAGTATTCTACTGTAGTTATTTTGTTATAGCGTCATATCCAGCTTCTCAATAGCTAGTGATGTTTCCACATGACACTGAGTTATGAGTGAAGTCATACTGTACATGGTTAAAATGGGTACTAGAAGTGAATTGGACCCTTCTCTCCTGCATTGTGTCGATTTTCTTCATTTCAACACTCATTGCTCACTGAAGTTGTTGGTTTAACGTTGCTGTTTCTAGCCAATGTATGTTTGTCCCCATGGCCATGCTTTTTAAAATGTTTCCTATAATGGGTCAAAGCCATCACAACACTTGCTGCCTCCATTATCTTGTGCACTGGGTGCCAGACAGAGTAAACTAAGCAGATTTTGTTTGACTAAAGATTAAGGGCTGGACTCAATCTGTATCGTGGAAGATCGGTATTAAATTTAAAGGTCTTTTTTTTTTACATTCCGTTGACATATGCAGCGTTTAATGTGAATGCAGTCTTTGAAATGCCTTTTTGGGGTGGCAGGTAGCCTAGTGGTTAGAGGGGGTGGCAGGTAGCCTCGTGGTTAGAGGGGGTGGCAGGTAGCCTCGTGGTTAGAGGGGTGGCAGGTAGCCTAGTGGTTAGAGGGGGTGGCAGGTAGCCTCGTGGTTAGAGGGGGTGGCAGGTAGCCTGGTTAGAGGGGGTGGCAGGTAGCCTCGTGGTTAGAGGGGGTGGCAGGTAGCCTCGTGGTTAGAGGGGGTGGCAGGTAGCCTCGTGGTTAGAGGGGGTGGCAGGTAGCCTCGTGGTTAGAGGGGGTGGCAGGTAGCCTCGTGGTTAGAGGGGGTGGCAGGTAGCCTCGTGGTTAGAGCATTGGGCCAGTAACAGAAAGGTTGCTGGATTGAATCCCCGAGCTGACATGGTAAAAATCTGTCGTTCTGCCCCTGGACAAGGCAGTGAGCCCACCTACCCCCAGTCGGCCTTCATTGTAAATTAAGAATTTGTTATTAACTGACTTGCCTAGTTAAATAAAGATTTGATTTGTTCGAAATTTGTAAGAACAAAAAAATTTAGTTATAGTGTGGATTTTCCACGATGTAGGTTAAATCCAGCCCAAGGATTCTGTGTTGAGAAAATTAATTGTGCTTTGTACATATACCCACATTTCTCAAAGTTTGTATGTTTCAATTGTCAAGCTCAATTAGATCCCTATCCAACATCAGCAGGCTGAACTGAATTTTATGTTACTGAGTAAAATGTATCGGTATATCAACAGAATACGGTTTCATTTTTCCATTGTCAGTTTTTGCCTCTATTTTGATGAGCCATACTTGGCACTGCCTTGTCTTGTATCTTCTGAATACTGCATGTGTTTAACAGTGCTGAGAAGGCCACCACAGCTTGAGGCTAACTGCTGCTGTGAATGAGACCGTAGAAGAGAAGTGCTTGTAAATCCTTCCATCTCAATCACCTCCTTGAGATTAACAGTTAACCTGACTGCTGCCTCTCAGGGGTTTTCATGTCAGTGTCAAACAGAACAAAGTGCAAAGGGACAGAGCGGTGCTTGAACACACTCATAGGGGAGGAGGACACCAACTATCTCGGAGAGGATACCCTTGTTGCCTTTTTGAGTCATTTAGGAGACCCCTTCTGAAATTGCTCAGGGTTTGTGCAGGTAGAGGGGTCATATCTGGAAAAGATTATGATTGGAACTATGGAGTTGTACGCCAAGGTAAGTGTTTACGCCTGTATGTCTGAATAGCGGAGTAGACTTATTTTTTGACAGTTTATTTTCAACCAAGTCATAGTTTATCCAGAGGGTTAAGTACCTTGCCCAAAGGTAGGCACATTGACAGATTGTTCTAGTTGGACCTGGGATTTGTTTTCTTCTAGTTGGCTCTGGGATTCAAACAGCAACCTTTCAGTTAGTGGCCTAACGCTCTGAACCACTAGGCTACCTGCTGGCTACCTTATGTATGTATCACGACGGCATAATCTAGTAATAGAGATGTAATAACTGGAAATGCTTTAAATGCTCAAGGAACTAGACTCTTCTAGCAATGACACACACAATATCATATTGCACAGGAAGTGTTGTGTGTTGGGATAGATCTGCGAGAACATAATGAGTAATCCAAGGTGAGACAGAGAGGGATGACAGACGTTAATTCTTAACGACATTTAGGGTGTTTTATGCTGATGGACGACAAATGTCTTGCTTGGGTGGGACCTGGCAGTGTAACAGTAAAAGGCACACAGAGTAATGACAGACTGTAGAGTAGTAGAACAGATTGTGTCCTGTGTGATGTAATACTATCCTCTACAGCTGTGTTTTTGGGCAACTGGCAGTTGGGCCTGTCCACCTGGTGTGAAAGTGATACAGCCAAGGGTGTTGGTCATTAGTACAGGAAATCCCCCTCAATGCATGCTTACTTTTCACAGGGTTTCTTCAAGGAGCTTGTGATAACGTTTATTTCTATAACAGGGTGCCAGTGTGTGGGTACCTGACCCAGAGGCAGTGTGGGTATCAGCCAAGCTCCTCAAGGACTACAACCTTGGAGATGAGAATGTGGTGCTGCAGATCAGCGATGGCAGGGTGACACACACACACACACACACACACACACACACACACACACACACACACACACACACACACACACACACACACACACACACACACACACACACACACACACACACACACACACACACACACACACACAGAGTCAACAGCTGGCATACTGTAGATGTATTGTTAGTCGCTCTTGGATAAGCATTTGATAATGACAAATATTTCATGTGCCACCCCTCCAGGAGGTGCAGTACCCAGTTGCGTCACCCTCTGGCCTCCCCCCTCTGGCGAACCCTGATATTCTGGAGGGGGAGAATGACCTCACTGCTCTCAGCTTCCTGCACGAGCCTGCTGTTCTACACAACCTGAGAGTCCGATTCCTGGACTACAGCAGCATCTACACCTACTGTGGTAAGGAACAGAGAGAGGGGGAGAGAGGAAATATGACGGAGAGAAGGAGAGAGGAATAGGTTGAGAGAGATGGAGAGAGGAATAGGTTGAGAGAGATGGAGAGAGAGACAGAAAGAGATCAAGGGTGGAGGTCTTTCTTCAGATGCTGTTTTGCCAGTGGACATATATGCCGCTCCTGTGTGCTCCTGCTTTTATGATTATGGCCTCATGGCCACATAATCTTTACTAGGTGTAAAGTTCACAGGGACATGACCTCCTCTCTTTGGCTTCAATACAAATTGGTTCTCCATAAGATGCTAAATAAACACTAACCTGGGAACACATGCATCTTATGTGATTGCTGTGATATGTTGCAGACATAAACAATAATCAAAGTAGTTTTGATGTATAAAAAGTCACAGGAAAAATAATCATATCTTGTATTCTTACAGATTCCTTTTATTCGATTAATAACACTGTCATTCACAGTGGTGGAAAAAGTACCCAATTGTCATACTTGAGTAAAAGTAAAGATACCTTAATAGAAAATGACTCAAGTAAAAGTGAAAATCGCCCAATAAAATACTACTTGAGTGAAAGTCTAAAAGTATTTGGTTATACATATACTTAAGAATCAAAAGTAAATGTAATTGCAAAAATATACTTAAGTATCAAAAGTAAAAGTTTAAATAATTTCAAATTCCTAATATTAAGCAAACCAAACAGCCCGATCTTGTTTTTTTTTAATTTACGGACAGCCAGGAGCACACTCCAACACTCAGACATAATTTACAAACAAAGCATGTGTGTTTAGTGAGTCCGCCAGATCAGAGGCAGTACGGGTGACCAGGGATGTTCTCTGTTTAGTGAGTCTGCCAGATCAGAGGCAGTAGGGAGGACCAGGGATGTTCTCTGTTTAGTGAGTCCGCCAGATCAGAGGCAGTAGGGATGACCAGGGATGTTCTCTGTTTAGTGAGTCCGCCAGATCAGAGGCAGTACGGGTGACCAGGGATGTTCTCTGTTTAGTGAGTCCGCCAGATCAGAGGCAGTACGGGTGACCAGGGATGTTCTCTGTTTAGTGAGTCCGCCAGATCAGAGGCAGTACGGGTGACCAGGGATGTTCTCTGTTTAGTGAGTCCGCCAGATCAGAGGCAGTACGGGTGACCAGGGATGTTCTCTGTTTAGTGAGTCCGCCAGATCAGAGGCAGTACGGGTGACCAGGGATGTTCTCTGTTTAGTGAGTCCGCCAGATCAGAGGCAGTACGGGTGACCAGGGATGTTCTCTGTTTAGTGAGTCCGCCAGATCAGAGGCAGTACGGGTGACCAGGGATGTTCTCTGTTTAGTGAGTCCGTCAGATCAGAGGCAGTACGGGTGACCAGGGATGTTCTCTGTTTAGTGAGTCTGCCAGATCAGAGGCAGTACGGGTGACCAGGGATGTTCTCTGTTTAGTGAGTCCGCCAGATCAGAGGCAGTACGGGTGACCAGGGATGTTCTCTGTTTAGTGAGTCTGCCAGATCAGAGGCAGTACGGGTGACCAGGGATGTTCTCTGTTTAGTGAGTCTGTCAGATCAGAGGCAGTACGGGTGACCAGGGATGTTCTCTGTTTAGTGAGTCCGTCAGATCAGAGGCAGTACGGGTGACCAGGGATATTCTCTGTTTAGTGAGTCTGCCAGATCAGAGGCAGTACGGGTGACCAGGGATATTCTCTGTTTAGTGAGTCTGCCAGATCAGAGGCAGTACGGGTGACCAGGGATGTTCTCTGTTTAGTGAGTCCGCCAGATCAGAGGCAGTACCGGTGACCAGGGATGTTCTCTTGATACGTGTCTGAATTGGACCATTTTCCAGTCCTTCTAAGCATTCAAAATGTAACTAGTACTTTTGGTTGTCATGGAAATGTCTGGAGTAAAAAGTACATTATACAATGTAGTGGACTAAATGTAAAAGTTGTCAAAAATATAGGTAGTAAAGTACTTAAATAATACTTTAATGTATTTTTACTCAAGTACTTTAAACCATTGGTCATTCACACCAACTACTCATTCCAGGGATTGTGTTGGTGGCCCTCAACCCATATGACCAGCTGCCCATCTATGGAGAGGAAGTGATCGATGCCTACAGTGGGCAGGACATGGCTGACATGGAGCCTCACATCTTCTCTGTGGCAGAAGAGGCCTACCGCACCATGACCAGGTCAGGGGTTAAAGGTCAAGGGCCAAGGGTCACCCTAGTCTTTGGTCTCCATTTTATATGCCCTTTGTTACCTCAAAACTCTGTCGTTTTGCCTGCTTCTTGGGGGGGTTGAGCCAGGGTTGCTGTTCTTTGTAAAGAGCTCTATATAGACAAAATAGCAGTGACACGAGAGAGCCTTTGATCGGATCTCTTTAGTTGCCCTGTGTGACAAATAGCCCTGTACATGACAAGATTATTAAGAGGGTAGTTGTCTATGTGTGCAGGGAGGAGAAGAACCAGTCCATTATAATCAGTGGGGAATCTGGAGCAGGGAAAACAGTCTCTGCTAAGTTCACCATGCGCTACTTTGCTGTGGTGGGGGGAGCAGCCCAGCAGACCAGTGTGGAGGAGAGAGTACTGGCCTCCAACCCTATCATGGAGGTATTGACATGTGGGTGAATGAGTTATCTTAACCTGCAATGCGGTTCAATCACAGTTTTTTTGTTGAAGAGTGTGATTTTGGAAAAAGCATGTATTTTGCATATAGAAAATGAGTACTATATTATATCAGTATTCAGTTGTAAAGGTAATAGCTAAAACAGTGTAATGTATGGTATTTGTAATTCTTTCCTTTACTCTTTAGTCCATTGGGAATGCTAAGACTACACGCAATGACAACAGTAGCCGGTTTGGGAAGTACATTGAGATCGGCTTCGGACGGAAGGGGGACATCATCGGGGCCAACATGAGGACGTACCTGCTGGAGAAGTCTCGAGTCGTCTTCCAGGCGTCACAGGAGAGAAACTACCACATCTTCTACCAGCTGTGTGCTTCTAGAGACCTGCCAGAGATGAGAGTCCTCAAACTGGGTGAGACTGGACCACAGTGTATTCAGGGACGTATTAACAACGTCAACAGCAGGGAACGAATGAACGTCAAGGGGTCTAGCCGTGTATTTCAGAATGTGTCTCATTACGTGTTATGATGTGTGTTTCTGTAGGTGGTGCGGAAACGTTCCGCTACACGAACCAAGGAGGGGAAGATTCCATGCAGATCCCAGGCACTGATGATGTGGTAGATCTGGAGCGCACTCGCAATGCTTTCACCATTCTAGGTATACAGCTTCTACATTAAACACGTCTATGCTAACATGTTCACTCTGACTGTAGTGGTATGCAGTTTGAACGTGCCGGTGTTGTGTGTACTCCTCCAGGTGTGCCTCCGGACCAGCAGATGGAGCTCTTCAGGATCCTTGCAGCTGTTCTGCACCTGGGCAACGTCAACATCCAGGCCAGTGGGAGAGGTGGTGATCGAAGTTACATTGATGTAAGATTTTTAGTTTTTTCTGACATTTTTGTTCAGTATTTCCCTAAAACTCTCACATAATTCATTAAAATATTCCATAACCAGGGGGAGGAGCGTTCCCTGTCGGTGTTCTCCAAGCTGCTGGGGGTGGAGAGGACCCAGATGGCCCACTGGCTGTGCCACCGCAGGCTGACCGTAGGGGGAGAGCTGCTGGTCAAGCCCATGCCTGGTCAGCAGTCCCTAGAGGCCCGGGATGCCCTGGCCAAGCATGTGTACGGTCAGCTGTTCACCTGGACAGTGACCCGGCTCAACTCAGCCCTCCGAGCCCAGAGCGAGAAGCCCAAGTCATTTATTGGGGTGCTGGACATCTATGGGTGAGTAGAAAGGGCAGGGGGTCACACCTTAGATGAAATTGTTGTTATACCTGTAATTACTGTAATGACTGTAGCAACAACACATTATTAACATGTTGATTTCCCTTTTTGTCCATTTCTCTTTGGCAGGTTTGAGACATTTGAAAGGAACAGTTTTGAACAGTTCTGTATAAATTACGCCAATGAGAAATTGCAGCAGCAATTCAACAGGGTGAGTCACCAAGTGTGTGTGGGGGGTTGGACATCAATATGAATGTGAGTCTGTGTCCATAAACTTGTTATCCTTATGTCCCCTCGGTAAACCCTTGGTCTCCCTCTCCTCCCCTCACTCATGCAGCACGTGTTCCAGTTGGAGCAGGAGGAGTATGTCCGTGAGGAGCTGCCGTGGAGCAGGATAGAGTTCAGTGATAACCAGCCGTGCATCGCTCTCATCGAGGGACAGCTGGGCCTGCTCGACCTGCTGGATGAGGAGTGCAGGGTCAGTCAGTCACAGTCCTGGTTTCTATCAAGACCACATTGTGTTGTGCCTGGTTTGTGTTCATGTGTCCAAACCGGTTTGAAATACAATAAGTACATGTACTCAGGATTTGCTGTGCATCTAAATCATCACTGAGTGCACTGACAAGCCATGAACGCCTTGTGATGGATTTGATCCCCAGCAAGTCCTGCCAGAAATGTTTTCCTCCTACTAAAAGTCAAACTTCAAAGTATTTATATAAAAAAACAGAAGATTTATCAAATGTACATTGATCCAGAAAAACCTGACCTCCCATGGTGTCTGTTTCCTTGATCAGATGCCCAAAGGTTCAGAGGAGAGCTGGGCTAGGAAGCTGTATGATCAGCATCAGAGTAACAACCCCAGTCCACACTTCCGCAAACCTCGAATGTCCAACACTGCCTTCATCATCCTGCACTTTGCTGACATGGTGAGCTAGTTATATTAGCCAGAGTATATTAGATGCCTCAGTTTGACCTGTTTGCAGAATGTGCTGGTTGCTGTAAAGTATTTGACTTAAACTTTTTTATTTTGTTTGTCAGGTCCAATATGAATGTGATGGGTTTTTAGACAAGAACCGGGATACAGTTTTTGAGGAACCCATCAACATCCTAAGAGCCAGTCAGGTATCACCTGTCAATGTTTTACATTACAACTCTGATGATCTGCATTCACACAGTGATGATCTGCAGCTTCCCCTGTCAGATGTCTTGGCTCACTTTTCTTACCTCCCTGTCAGTTTTGAGTGCATCTGAAGAGTAGAGGAATTTGAGGGAGGCTCTCTGAGGAACCAGATTTCAGCTGTCCACTTTTGTCGGACTGGGGTGAAATCTAGGCTGAGATCAAGATCCTAGGGTGAAATGGAGGACAGTAGAGGGAGAGATGAGGCCTTATTAACATACTGTAACCCTGTCTGCCTGTCTCTCCGTCAGTCTGAGCTGGTGTCTGAGCTGTTCCAGCAGAAGCCAGTAGGGGGCAGTCTGTCCCTCTCAGAGGGGAAGTCCTCTTTGTCCAATGGCAGTCTGCGCTCTGGCCCTGGGATGAGAGCTCAGCGGGAACACAAACTCACTGTGGGCTTCCAGGTACTGTATGCCTCCCCCTGCTGTGGCCAAGCAACACCATTCGTGTCCAGCTTTTAACAGTTGACAGAATGTATTTGTTTGAAGTAATAATGTCTGTATTACTTCATCCATGGCTCGTTGCATGTTGTTGTATGTTCTATGGACTTTAGGACAGGAGTGTGAGTTTGTGTGTTCCTCCATGTTTCTTCAAACAGTTCCGTCAGTCTCTGCAGCTGCTGATGGACACTCTGAACAGCACCACCCCCCACTACATCCGCTGTATTAAGCCCAATGACCTCAAAGAGCCTTTTATGTGAGTCAGACCCCTGTGCTCCTGCCATGTGTGTGTGTTTGTGGTGGGGGAGGCATGTGTGTGCGGTGTGTTAAACAGTGTGTATAATGTGTGTATTATGTGGAGAGAGGTGTGTGTGTGTAGTATGATAAACAGTATGTTATCTGTGTTTGTTGGGTGTGCAGTGTGTATTATGTGTTGCGTTGTGTGTATAATATCAATATTGTCAGTAGGGGATTGTGTGTGTTTGTGTGTGTGTGTGCAGCGTGTTAAGCAGATTTCCCCTCTCAGGTTTGACCCTAAAAGGGCCGTCCAGCAGCTGCGAGCCTGTGGGGTGCTAGAGACCATACGCATCAGTGCTGCAGGCTACCCATCCAGGTACACAGCACATTTAACATCAGCTTCACCTCTGGAATATTCACAGATAAACCCATCACATGCACAGAAAACAAATACATAGTAGCATAGTTATTTCACAGATGCAGAACACTGTATCTGTCCTGTAGCCACCAACATTTATGAAAAACGCACAATTAAAGATCTCAAGAGTATTTGTACTCACTCTGTGAAAATGTGTCCCTCTCTTCCTTCCACCATCTTGGTTCCAGGTGGACTTATGCAGAGTTCTTCAGCCGGTACCGGGTGCTGCTGCGCGGGGGTGGGGTTCAGACTCAGGA
This sequence comes from Oncorhynchus gorbuscha, assembly GCF_021184085.1. Classification (NCBI taxonomy): domain Eukaryota; kingdom Metazoa; phylum Chordata; class Actinopteri; order Salmoniformes; family Salmonidae; genus Oncorhynchus; species Oncorhynchus gorbuscha. The sequence goes on from NC_060187.1 coordinate 38,114,100, forward strand.
ACAGATCCAGGCGTTGTGCCAGAGGGCCCTGCCGGAGCTCATTCCAGACCCGGAGCAGTATTGCTTTGGGAAGACCAAGGTGTTCTTCCGTGCTGGGCAGGTGGCTCTGCTGGAGAGGCTGAGGGCAGAGAGACTGAGGGCGGCCGGGGTGGTCATCCAGAGCTGGGTCAGAGGCTGGCTGGGCCGCCGGCGATACATCAAGACACGCTGGGCAACACTCACCATCCAGAGATACACAAGAGGAGCCCTGGCTAGGCGGTGAGAGCAGAATGACTGACTATGTGACCCAACAGCACGTCAATCTGCTTTACTCTTCATACTGTCATGTAGTACAGTGTGTCTCAGCAGTAGGCTACCTACATTTGTCCAACTATTTAAGCGACTGTTCTGTTCTGTGTGATCTAGGCTGGCAGACCTTCTGCGCTACACCAAGGCAGCGCTGATCATCCAGAAGACATACCGTATGGTGGCGATAAGACAGATGTTTCTGATGATCCGCGAGGCCACCGTCACCATCCAGGCTTTCACCAGGGGCTCGCTGGCACGACGCCAATACAGACGGGTGAGGAAACGCTGGCACGAAGGCCCCAGAATCTTTTTTTATCAGTGCATCTAATGTTTTTATTTACAGCTTAAATATAAAATGCATTTCATACATGTGATAACTTGAACCTCCAGAGATAACTCAAGTCAAGGCAGGGCTCCAGCCCCAGGAACTATTCCTCAGTAATATCAGATCCAGATTATAGACTATCCTGATACACTGAGTGTACAGGAACACCTTCCTAATATTGAGTTGTGTCTCCTTTTGCCCTCAGAACAGCCTCAATACATTGTGGCATGGACTCTCTCTCATTCCACAGGGATGCTGACCCATGTTGACTCCAGTGCTTCCAACAGTTGTGTTAAATTAAATTAACGGGATGTCCTTTGGGTGGTGGACCATTCTTGATACACACGGGAAACTGTTGAGCGTGAAATACCCATCAGCTTTGCAGTCCTTGACACTACCTACTACTTGACTGGCACCCACTACCATACCCACTGAATGGCACACACACACAATCCTTGCCTCAAGGCTTACAAACCCTTCTTTAACCTGTCTCCTCTCCTTCATCTACACTGATTGAAGTGTATTTAACAGGTGACATCAATAAGGGATCATAGCTTTCATCTGGATTCACCTTGTCAGTCTATGTCATGGAAAGAGGAGGTGTTCCTAATGTTTTGTACACTCAGTGTCCTTAATCATAACTGTGTGCAATAATATAATGCATCCCTTCTATCTTCTCCCTCCCCAGGTGTTGGCAGAGCGGGCTGCGGTGTTGCTCCAGTCTGCAGTGCGTGGCTGGCTGGCCCGCCTTGCTTACAGGAGGGTGAGGGCCGCCATAGTGTTGATGCAGTGTTGTGTGAGGCGGCGGGCTGCCAGGAGGGAGCTGCTGAAGCTGAAGGCAGAGGCTCGCTCAGTGGAGAAGTTCAGAGAACTCAACAAGGGCATGGAGGTCAAACTGATGCAGCTGCAGCTCAGGGCCGACCAGAAGGTGAGATGCGGGTGTCATGGAAGGTGATGAGAAAGGGATGGGTAGAGGTGTAGAAGGGTGGAGAAGGGTGAGAAGGGGATGGTGAGTGGGCTTACAAGAAGATGGGTGGTTTTGGATGGGTAGAGGAGACCAGGTGTTTCTAGGGGGCTGATGAATTTTGATGAACTGTTTAGAGGTTTTGGTACATCCAGAGTGGAAAAATAAATGTGCAAAATGAATAATACAGAAGTGAACCTTTATGTGTGTGCTTATGTGGGTTTAGGTGTGTGTTTATGTGTGTGTTTGTGTGGGTTTATGTGTGTTTTATGTGTGTATTTGTGTGGGTGTATATCTGTGTGTGTGTGTGGGGGTTTAGGTGTGTGTTTAGGTGTGTGTATGTGTATGTTTGTGTGGGTTTATGTGTGTGTTTGTGTGTGTATATGTGTGTGTGTGTGTGTGTTTGTGTGGGTTTATGTGTGTGTTTGTGTGTTTGTGTGGCTTTATGTGTGTGTGTATGTGTGTGTTTGTGTGGGTTTATGTGTGTGTTTGTGTGTGTATATGTGTGTGTGTGTGTTTATGTGTGTGTGTTTGTGTGGGTTTATGTGTGTTTTTATGTGTGTGTGTGTATGTGTGTGTGTGTGTTTATGTGTGTGTGGGTTTATGTGTGTGTTTAGGTGTGTGTATGTGTATGTTTGTGTGGGTTTATGTGTGTGTTTGTGTGTGTATATGTGTGTGTGTGTGTGTGTGTGTTTGTGTGGGTTTATGTGTGTGTTTGTGTGTTTGTGTGGCTTTACATTTACATTTACATTTAAGTCATTTAGCAGACGCTCTTATCCAGAGCGACTTACAAATTGGCTTTATGTGTGTGTGTATGTGTGTGTTTGTGTGGGTTTATGTGTGTGTTTGTGTGTGTATATGTGTGTGTGTGTGTTTATGTGTGTGTGTTTGTGTGGGTTTATGTGTGTTTTTATGTGTGTGTGTGTATGTGTGTGTGTGTGTGTGTGTATGTGTGTGTGTGTGTTTATGTGTGTGTGGGTTTATGTGTGTGTTTATGTGTGTGTGTGTGTATGTGTGTGTGTTTGTGTGTGTATGTGTGTTTACGTCTGTGTATGTGTGTGTTTATGTGTGTGTGTTTATGTGTGTGTATGTGTGTGTTTGTGTGGGTTTATGTGTGTTTTATGTGTGTATTTGTGTGGGTGTATATCTGTGTGTGTGTGTGTGGGTTTAGGTGTGTGTTTATGTGTGTGTATGTGTATGTTTGTGTGGGTTTATGTGTGTGTTTGTGTGTGTATATGTGTGTGTGTGTGTGTTTGTGTGGGTTTATGTGTGTGTTTGTGTGTTTGTGTGGCTTTATGTGTGTGTATGTGTGTGTTTGTGTGGGGTTATGTGTGTGTTTGTGTGTGTATATGTGTGTGTGTGTGTTTATGTGTGTGTGTTTGTGTGGGTTTATGTGTGTTTTTATGTGTGTGTGTGTATGTGTGTGTGTGTGTTATGTGTGTGTGGGTTTATGTGTGTGTTTATGTGTGTGTGTGTATGTGTGTGTGTTTGTGTGTGTATGTGTGTTTACGTCTGTGTATGTGTGTGTTTATGTGTGTGTGTTTATGTGTGTGTGTCTATGTGTGTTTGTATGTGTGTGTTTATGTGTGTGTGCGTTTATGTGTGTGTGTATGTGTGTGTGTGTGTGTGTGTGTGTTTATGTGTGTGTGGGTTTATGTGTGTGTACATGTGTGTTTACGTGTGTATTTATGTGTGTGTTAATGTGTGTGTGTATGTATGTGTGTGTTTATGTATGTGTGTGTGTTTATGTGTGTGTTAATGTGTGTGTGTATGTATGTGTGTGTTTATGTGTGTGTGTGTGTGTGTTTATGTGTGTTTAGGTGTGTGTGTATGTGTGTATGTATGTGTGTGTATGTGTGGGTTTAGGTGTGTGTGTGTGTATGTGTGTGTGTATGTGTGTGTGGGTTTATGTGTGTGTTTATGTGTGTGTGTGTATGTGTGTGTGGGTTTATGTGTGTGTTTATGTGTGTGTGTGTATGTGTGTGTGTTTGTGTTGTGTATGTGTGTTTACGTCTGTGTATGTGTGTGTTTATGTGTGTGTGTTTATGTGTGTGTGTTTATGTGTGTGTTTATGTGTGTTTGTATGTGTGTGTTTATGTGTGTGTACATGTGTGTTTACGTGTGTGTTTGTGTGTGCGTGAATGTGTGTTTATGTGTGTGTTAATGTGTGTGTGTATGTATTTGTGTGTTTATGTATGTATGTGTGTTTATGTGTGTTTAGGTGTGTGTGTATGTGTGTATGTATGAGTGTGTGTATGTGTGGGTTTAAGTGTGTGTGTGTGTGTGTATGTGTGTGTGTATGTGTGTGTTTGTGTGTGTTTATGTGTGTTTGTGTGCATGTATGTATGTGTGTATGTGTGTGTGTATGTGTGGGTTTATGTATGTGTTTATGTGCATGTGTTTGTGTGTGTGTTTATGTGTGTGTTTGTGTGTGTTTATGTGTGTGTGTATCTGTGTGTTTATGTGTGTGTTTGTGTGTTTATGTGTGTATATATGTGTTTGTATGTATGTGCGTGTTTATGTGTGTGTTTATGTGCATTTGTGTGTTTATGTGTGTGTATGTGTGTGTTTATGTATGTGTGTGTGTGTGTGTGTGTGTGTGTGTGTGTGTGTGTGTGTGTGTGTGTGTGTGTGTGTGTGTGTGTGTGTGTGTGTGTGTGTGTGTGTGTGTGTGTGTGTGTGTGTGTGTGTGTGTGTGTGTGTTTATGTATGTGTATGTGTGTGTTTATGTGTCTGTTTACGTGTGTGTATGTATGTGTTTGTATGTATGTGCGTGTTTATGTGTGTGTTTATGTGTGTGTGTCCAGGCCAGGGAGAGCGGTGCTCTGAGAGAGACCCTCCAGGCGGAGCGTAAGGCCCACAACACTGAGCTGGACACCCTGCGGGGGGCGCTAGTTAAGCTGGAGTACCAGTTAGAGACCCAGCTCCAGACTCAGCAGTCTCAGCCCAGCACCGCCATCACAGAGGAGGAGACGGAGGAGAGGAGGAGGGCAGAGGAGAAAGCAGCCCAGGAGATCCTACGACTCACACAGGTAGGTCTTGTTGGTCCTAATGGATCCGAAACAGCTCTTGTGTTTTTCTGCAGAATAGTGGTATTTAAGATCTCTCCTCTTTCTCTGTTTACAGGAGGTGCAGGCCCTGCGGGTTGAGAGGGATTGTTTGGGGAAAGAGAAGGAGGATCTGACCACTCGATTACTGGAGCAGGAGACAGCTCAGGAGGGTAGGTCTATTCATAACAGGTATCTGTTTTCAGTGCGTCTCTTTCAATTGACTTTGAATCCTATGTTTTATGTCTGTGCATCCAGAGAGTGTAGTACAGGCTGTGGCTCAGGAAGGTAAAGCTCTGACAGCAGAGCTGGATGAGGAGAGGAGGAAGTACCAGGGTCTGCTCAGAGAGTTCACCAGGCTGGAGCAGAGATATGAAAACCTACGGGAAATGAGCATGCTCACTGAGGTACTCACACATTATATTCAACTCCATATTCCACTAGCCTGGGTGCCGGCCTTTCTGTTTTGCCTATGTGACGTATCAATGTAGCATTGTTGAGAGATACCCAGGTTATAATATTCAACCTCGCTGAAAAAGATGATATTTCTCTGTGTTACCGATGCAGCACTCTAAGGGCTACAGACGGACAGATTCAAACCAAAGCCTGATCATGGAGCCCCCATCTCCTTCCCCGATGTCGCCGCCCTTTTCCGGGCCCCCTACCTTCCCAGCCACACCTTCCTTCTTCGGCCCCCCTCCCTTCCCCTCTCCGGAGGAGGTGAGGAGGGTTAGTGTGACGTCCCCCACCGCAGAGAGGAGGGCCTGGCTTAACTCTGACACACTCATGGTGAGATGCCCTCCCTCCCTCTGGATGGCTCCCTAACGGGGAATCAGTAGGAGATGAGTGGTTCAGTTCTACTTGTCAATCAATCAATATGGCTCCTGTGGCTGAGACTGTGCTCTGTTCTTTACCCAGGACACGTTGATGGAGAATATGGGTGTGGCTAAAGACTCAGCCGGGAAGATGACCGGAGAAGACCTGTGGCACGCCTATGATGCTGTACGAGTGGCCAACAAGTCAGTCCTTATTCCCTGATCAATACGTTCACAGCAATATCGTTATGTTTGATCATTTAAAGAATACAGATATATTCTACCCCCTGTCTGTGTGTAACTGTCAGGTTCCTGGAGAACCAGCTGCGTAGCCAGCGCTCTCAGGAGGAGGCGGAGCTGGAGGCTCTGCGGCTGCAGGCTAAACGGACGTGCTCTGATCCCTCCCCCTCTGCAGACCAGCAGGTAGGGTCTCGTCAGGTGGACTACAGTGCAGATTCTGTTACTTTGAGCATCACCGCTGTAAACGTGTCATAATGGCCCTGCGTGTGTGCTCAATGTTCAGTACCTGGTGGGACTGGTGGAAGCCAGGGAGCAGGAGGTCTGCAGACTGAGGAGAGAACTGAAGGAGCTGAGACACACAGTCACACTCAGAAGACTACTGGCACAGACAGGTCTGGACAACACATAACTACATACTTGAAAAATGTCTTGACCGAAATGTCTACAAAATAAATGTGTGGAGGGACACATCGATATCGATCATACTTGTTTGCTCGTCCCCCTAGGCCCAGTGCTTTCCCAGTCCACAGAGGATTCCTCTGCCCCCCATACCAAAGCTGGGACTGTCACAGGGCTGCTGGAGTGTAGGAAGAGGGATGAGGCCAAGCTCATGAAGACTCTCATCACAGGTAGGACCCCTAACCCTAGCTCCATCTGTATAATTAGTGAATGTGCCCTCAAACCTCTGTGTTTGTTCCAGACGTGAGGGTGGACAGTGCCCTCTCCCTGCCCCCTGGCCTGGCTGCTAGTGTGCTGTTCCTGTGTGTACGCCAGGCAGACTGTAGCGGAGATGAAATCCGCGCCCGCTCTCTCTGCACTGCTGCTGTCACTGCCATGAAGGGGGCTCTGAAAGTGCGCACACACGCACGCACACACATGCACGCACACACATGCACGCACACACACGCACGCACACACATGCACGCACACACATGCACGCAGACACAGACACACACACGCGCACACGCACGGGCACACACACACACACACACACGCACACACACACACACACACACGCACGCACGCACGCACACACACACACACACGCACACGCACGCACACACGCACACTGGCATGCACACACGCACACATGCACGCTAGAACGCTGGCACGCACACACACACACACACACACACACACACACACACACACACACACACACACACACACACACACACACACACACACACACACACACACACACACACACACACACACACACACACACACACACACACACACACACACACACACACACACACTTCTCTGCTTTTCAATCATGGCTCTCTTACAGGTCTGTTTCTTACTCATTTGTTGTGTCTTTGTTTTCCCCTCCTATCAGAAACACTGTAATGATGTGGACATGACAGCACTGTGGCTGAAAAATGCCTGCCTTCTCAATGACCTACTGACCCAGCACTCCAAACAGGTAAGGCATCGACACCTCTCATCAAAATGTTACCAATGTCATGTTATTATCACTAAATCATGTCAGGAGTTATTATCACTAAATAATGTTATTAACACTAAATAATGTCAGGAGTTATTATCACTAAATAATGTCAGGAGTTATTATCACTAAATAATGTCAGGAGTTATTATCACTAAATAATGTCAGGAGTTATTATCACTAAATAATGTCAGGAGTTATTATCACTAAATAATGTCAGGAGTTATTATCACTAAATCATGTCAGGAGTTATTATCACTAAATAATGTCATTATCACTAAATAATGTCAGGAGTTATTATCACTAAATAATGTCAGGAGTTATTATCACTAAATCATGTCAGGAGTTATTATCACTAAATAATGTCAGGAGTTATTATCACTAAATAATGTCAGGAGTTATTAACACTAAATAATGTCAGGAGTTATTATCACTAAATAATGTCAGGAGTTATTATCACTAAATAATGTCAGGAGTTATTATCACTAAATAATGTCAGGAGTTATTATCACTAAATAATGTCAGGAGTTATTATCACTAAATAATGTCAGGAGTTATTATCACTAAATAATGTCAGGAGTTATTAACACTAAATAATGTCAGGAGTTATTAACACTAAATAATGTCATTATCACTAAATAATGTCAGGAGTTATTATCACTAAATAATGTCATTATCACTAAATAATGTCAGGAGTTATTATCACTAAATAATGTCAGGAGTTATTATCACTAAATAATGTCAGGAGTTATTATCACTAAATCATGTCAGGAGTTATTAACACTAAATAATGTCATTATCACTAAATAATGTCAGGAGTTATTAACACTAAATAATGTCATTATCACTAAATAATGTCAGGAGTTATTATCACTAAATAATGTCAGGAGTTATTATCACTAAATCATGTCAGGAGTTATTAACACTAAATAATGTCAGGAGTTATTATCACTAAATAATGTCAGGAGTTATTATCACTAAATAATGTCAGGAGTTATTATCACTAAATAATGTCAGGAGTTATTATCACTAAATAATGTCAGGAGTTATTATCACTAAATAATGTCAGGAGTTATTATCACTAAATCATGTCAGGAGTTATTATCACTAAATAATGTCATGTTATTATCACTAAATAATGTCAGGAGTTATTAACACTAAATAATGTCATGTTATTATCACTAAATAATGTCAGGAGTTATTATCACTAAATAATGTCAGGAGTTATTATCACTAAATAATGCCAGGAGTTATTATCACTAAATCATGTCAGGAGTTATTATCACTAAATAATGTCATGTTATTATCACTAAATAATGTCAGGAGTTATTAACACTAAATAATGTCATGTTATTATCACTAAATAATGTCAGGAGTTATTATCACTAAATAATGTCAGGAGTTATTATCACTAAATAATGTCAGGAGTTATTATCACTAAATAATGTCATTATCACTAAATAATGTCAGGAGTTATTAACACTAAATAATGTCATGTTATTATCACTAAATAATGTCAGGAGTTATTATCACTAAATAATGTCAGGAGTTATTATCACTAAATAATGTCAGGAGTTATTATCACTAAATAATGTCATTATCACTAAATAATGTCAGGAGTTATTATCACTAAATAATGTCAGGAGTTATTATCACTAAATAATGCCAGGAGTTATTATCACTAAATAATGTCATTATCACTAAATAATGTCAGGAGTTATTATCACTAAATAATGTCAGGAGTTATTATCACTAAATCATGTCAGGAGTTATTATCACTAAATAATGTCATTATCACTAAATAATGTCAGGAGTTATTATCACTAAATAATGTCAGGAGTTATTATCACTAAATAATGCCAGGAGTTATTATCACTAAATCATGTCAGGAGTTATTATCACTAAATAATGTCATTATCACTAAATAATGTCAGGAGTTATTATCACTAAATAATGTCAGGAGTTATTATCACTAAATAATGCCATTATCACTAAATAATGTCATTATCACTAAATAATGTCAGGAGTTATTATCACTAAATAATGTCAGGAGTTATTATCACTAAATAATGCCAGGAGTTATTATCACTAAATAATGTCAGGAGTTATTATCACTAAATAATGTCAGGAGTTATTATCACTAAATAATGTCAGGAGTTATTATCACTAAATAATGTCAGGAGTTATTATCACTAAATAATGTCATATTATTATCACTAAATAATGTCAGGAGTTATTATCACTAAATAATGTCATGTTATTATCACTAAATAATGTCAGGAGTTATTAACACTAAATAATGTCATGTTATTATCACTAAATAATGTCAGGAGTTATTATCACTAAATCATGTCAGGAGTTATTATCACTAAATAATGTCATTATCACTAAATAATGTCAGGAGTTATTATCACTAAATAATGTCAGGAGTTATTATCACTAAATAATGCCAGGAGTTATTATCACTAAATCATGTCAGGAGTTATTATCACTAAATAATGTCATTATCACTAAATAATGTCAGGAGTTATTATCACTAAATAATGTCAGGAGTTATTATCACTAAATAATGTCATTATCACTAAATAATGTCATTATCACTAAATAATGTCAGGAGTTATTATCACTAAATAATGTCAGGAGTTATTATCACTAAATAATGCCAGGAGTTATTATCACTAAATAATGTCAGGAGTTATTATCACTAAATAATGTCAGGAGTTATTATCACTAAATAATGTCAGGAGTTATTATCACTAAATAATGTCAGGAGTTATTATCACTAAATAATGTCATGTTATTATCACTAAATAATGCCAGGAGTTATTATCACTAAATAATGTCATGTTATTATCACTAAATAATGTCAGGAGTTATTAACACTAAATAATGTCATGTTATTATCACTAAATAATGTCAGGAGTTATTATCACTAAATCATGTCAGGAGTTATTATCACTAAATAATGTCATTATCACTAAATAATGTCAGGAGTTATTATCACTAAATAATGTCAGGAGTTATTATCACTAAATAATGCCAGGAGTTATTATCACTAAATCATGTCAGGAGTTATTATCACTAAATAATGTCATTATCACTAAATAATGTCAGGAGTTATTATCACTAAATAATGTCAGGAGTTATTATCACTAAATAATGCCAGGAGTTATTATCACTAAATAATGTCAGGAGTTATTATCACTAAATAATGTCAGGAGTTATTATCACTATATAATGTCATGTTATTATCACTAAATAATGTTTATTTTTTATTTTTTTTATCTCACCTTTATTTAACCAGGTAGGCTAGTTGAGAACAACTGCGACCTGGCCAAGATAAAGCATAGCAGTGTGAACAGACAACAACACAGAGTTATACATGGAGTAAACAATAAACAAGTCAATAACACAGTAGAAAATAATAAAATAGAGTCTAGAGGCGAATAATTACAATTTAGCAGATTAACACTGGAGTGATAAATGATCAGATGGCCATGTGCAGGTAGAGATACTGGTGTGCCAAAGAGCAGAAAAGGTCGGTAAATTGGGTTGGCTATATACCGATGGACTATGTACAGCTGCAGCGACCGGTTTGCTGCTCAGATAGCAGATGTTTAAAGTTGGTGAGGGAGATAAAAGTCTCCAACTTCAGCGATTTTTGCAATTCGTTCCAGTCACAGGCAGCAGCGAACTGGAAGGAAAGGCGGCCAAATGAGGTGTTGGCTTTAGGGATGATCAGTGAGATACACCTGCTGGAGCGTGTGCTACGCGTGGGTGTTGCCATCATGACCAGTGAACTGAGATAAGGCGGAGCTTTACCTAGCATGGACTTGTATATGACCTGGAGCCAGTGGGTCTGGCGACGAATATGTAACGAGGGCCAGCCGACTAGAGCATACAGGTCGCAGTGGTGGGTGGTATAAGGTGCTTTAGTAACAAAACGGATGGCACTGGGATAAACTGCATCCTGTTTGCTGAGTAGAATATTGGAAGCTATTTTGTAGATGACATCGCCGAAGTCGAGGATCGGTAGGATAGTTTTTACTAGGGTAAGTTTGGCGGCGTGAGTGAAGGAGGCTTTGTTGCGGAATAGAAAGCCGACTCTAGATTTGATTTTAGATTGGAGATGTTTGATATGAGTCTGGAAGGAGAGTTTACAGTCTAGCCAGACACCTAGGTACTTATAGATGTCCACTTATTCTTGGTCGGAACCATTCAGGGTGGTGATGCTACTCGGGCGTGAGGGTGCAGGCAGATGTAATATGTTATTATCACTAACTAATGTCATATGTTATTATCACTAAATAATGTCATGTTATTATCACTAAATAATGTCATGTTATTATCACTAAATAATGTCATGTTATTATCACTAAATAATGTCATGTTATTATCACTAAATAATGTCATGTTATTATCACTAAATAATGTCAGGAGTTATTATCACTAAATAATGTCAGGAGTTATTATCACTAAATAATGTCAGGAGTTATTATCACTAAATAATGTCAGGAGTTATTATCACTAAATAATGTCAGGAGTTATTATCACTAAATAATGTCAGGAGTTATTATCACTAAATAATGTCAGGAGTTATTATCACTAAATAATGTCAGGAGTTATTATCACTAAATAATGTCAGGAGTTATTATCACTAAATAATGTCATTATCACTAAATAATGTCAGGAGTTATTATCACTAAATAATGTCAGGAGTTATTATCACTAAATAATGTCAGGAGTTATTATCACTAAATAATGTCAGGAGTTATATTATGTCACTAAATAATGTCAGGAGTTATTATCACTAAATAATGTCAGGAGTTATTATAAATAATGTCAGGAGTTATTATCACTAAATAATGTCAGGAGTTATTATCACTAAATAATGTCAGGAGTTATTATCACTAAATAATGTCAGGAGTTATTATCACTAAATAATGTCAGGAGTTATTATCACTAAATAATGTCAGGAGTTATTATCACTAAATAATGTCAGGAGTTATTATCACTAAATAATGTCAGGAGTTATTATCACTAAATAATGTCAGGAGTTATTATCACTAAATAATGTCAGGAGTTATTATCACTAAATAATGTCAGGAGTTATTATCACTAAATAATGTCAGGAGTTATTATCACTAAATAATGTCAGGAGTTATTATCACTAAATAATGTCAGGAGTTATTATCACTAAATAATGTCAGGAGTTATTATCACTAAATAATGTCAGGAGTTATTATCACTAAATAATGTCAGGAGTTATTATCACTAAATAATGTCAGGAGTTATTATCACTAAATAATGTCAGGAGTTATTATCACTAAATAATGTCAGGAGTTATTATCACTAAATAATGTCAGGAGTTATTATCACTAAATAATGTCAGGAGTTATTATCACTAAATAATGTCAGGAGTTATTATCACTAAATAATGTCAGGAGTTATTATCACTAAATAATGTCAGGAGTTATTATCACTAAATAATGTCAGGAGTTATTATCACTAAATAATGTCAGGAGTTATTATCACTAAATAATGTCATGTTATTATCACTAAATCATGTCAGGAGTTATTATCACTAAATCATGTCAGGAGTTATTATCACTAAATCATGTCAGGAGTTATTATCACTAAATCATGTCAGGAGTTATTATCACTAAATCATGTCAGGAGTTATTATCACTAAATAATGTCAGGAGTTATTATCACTAAATAATGTCAGGAGTTATTATCACTAAATAATGTCAGGAGTTATTATCACTAAATAATGTCAGGAGTTATTATCACTAAATAATGTCAGGTTATTATCACTAAATAATGCCATTATCACTATTATTATTATCACTAAATAATGTCAGGAGTTATTATCACTAAATAATGTCAGGAGTTATTATCACTAAATAATGTCAGGAGTTATTATCACTAAATAATGTCAGGAGTTATTATCACTAAATAATGTCATTATTATCACTAAATAATGTTTATTATCACTAAATAATGTCAGGAGTTATTATCACTAAATAATGTCAGGAGTTATTATCACTAAATAATGTCAGGAGTTATTATCACTAAATAATGTCAGGAGTTATTATCACTAAATAATGTCAGGAGTTATTATCACTAAATAATGTCAGGAGTTATTATCACTAAATAATGTCAGGAGTTATTATCACTAAATAATGTCAGGAGTTATTATCACTAAATAATGTCATGTTATTATCACTAAATCATGTCAGGAGTTATTATCACTAAATCATGTCAGGAGTTATTATCACTAAATCATGTCAGGAGTTATTATCACTAAATCATGTCAGGAGTTATTATCACTAAATCATGTCAGGAGTTATTATCACTAAATAATGTCAGGAGTTATTATCACTAAATAATGTCAGGAGTTATTATCACTAAACAATGTCATGTTATTATCACTAAATAATGTCAGGAGTTATTATCACTAAATAATGTCAGGAGTTATTATCACTAAATAATGTCAGGAGTTATTATCACTAAATAATGTCAGGAGTTATTATCACTAAATAATGTCAGGAGTTATTATCACTAAATAATGTCATGTTATTATCACTAAATCATGTCAGGAGTTATTATCACTAAATCATGTCAGGAGTTATTATCACTAAATCATGTCAGGAGTTATTATCACTAAATAATGTCAGGAGTTATTATCACTAAATAATGTCAGGAGTTATTATCACTAAATAATGTCAGGAGTTATTATCACTAAATAATGTCAGGAGTTATTATCACTAAATAATGTCAGGAGTTATTAACACTAAATAATGTCAGGAGTTATTATCACTAAATAATGTCAGGAGTTATTATCACTAAATAATGTCAGGAGTTATTATCACTAAATAATGTCATGTTATTATCACTAAATAATGTCAGGAGTTATTATCACTAAATAATGTCAGGAGTTATTATCACTAAATAATGTCAGGAGTTATTATCACTAAATCATGTCAGGAGTTATTATCACTAAATCATGTCAGGAGTTATTATCACTAAATCATGTCAGGAGTTATTATCACTAAATCATGTCAGGAGTTATTATCACTAAATAATGTCAGGAGTTATTATCACTAAATCATGTCAGGAGTTATTATCACTAAATAATGTCAGGAGTTATTATCACTAAATAATGTCAGGAGTTATTATCACTAAATAATGTCAGGAGTTATTATCACTAAATAATGTCAGGAGTTATTATCACTAAATAATGTCAGGAGTTATTCATGGCCATGTAAGCTGCCCGGGGAAATACACCCCTAGTTATTGAGTTCATGGCAACAACAGCCATTACATACATACTTCAACATGTAATTGACAGACAGTATTTGTGCTTTGTCTCTAGAATGAGGATTTGGTTCCGTTGACCTCTGACCTGAGTGAGTTAAACCGTGCTCTGAGTGCCCTCTGTATCCAGGCCTATCAGCAGCTCCTGTACATCTCAGAAACCCGCCTGCAGCCCATCATTGGTAGGACTGACCAACTCCAGAACAATATCAAAACCAACCCAACCAGTCGACTAAATGTTTTATCATAGTTTGCTTTCATTCCACTACGTAACCCTTCAACAGTAGCTCCTGTTCCCCTGACCCACTCAATCCCTCCACAGTTCCTGCCATGCTGGAGAGTGAGATGATCCCAGGACTGTCTGGGTCGGGGGTGAAGCTGGGGAACTTTAGGAAGCGTGCGGGGTCTGATCCCAGGGCTGTAGAGAGGAATGCACGGGAGACCCCGAGTATGGCTGCAGTGCTGAGGGAGCTGGGTGCCCTCCACACGGCCCTGTCCCGCCAGGCCCTACCCCCCACCCTGATGGAGCAGGCCTTCCGTCAGCTCACCCACCTCCTTTCTGCCTCTGCCCTCAACAGCCTGCTGCTACGCAAGGACATGTGTAGCTGGAGCCGAGGCTTGCAGATACGGTCAGAGGACAGAAACACACACACACACACACACACACACACACACACACACACACACACACACACACACACACACACACACACACACACACACACACACACACACACACACACACACACACACACACACACACACACACACACAGGGCCTGAGCAGGAACAAGTTTCAGTAAAAGATATGCAGCCAGATGTCTAATATAAAGCTAGGGCTCTATTCAATCTGTATTGTGGAAGTTCGGCACTAAAGCCCAATTGAAATTTAAAGGCAATGTTCTCACCCCGCGTTGGCTTAGACTGCATTCACAGTAAACGCTGTGTATGTCATACCAAACGGAAATGACCTTTATATTTCTATTGTGCAATCTGTAACACTTCAGCATTGAATAGAGCCACTAGAGTTGGTTTCCAAAGGGGACAGTTTGCATGTAGAGTACCAGGTGACTGTTGGACCTGACTCCATTCTTTTTGTTCTGCTGGGTTCTGCCAGGTATAATGTGAGTCTGCTGGAGGAGTGGCTGCGGACCCGTGGGCTGCAGGCAGGGGGAGCTGTGGCCCTGTTGGAGCCTCTCATCCAGGCCGCTCAGCTCCTGCAAGTGGGCAAGAAGACAGACGCTGACGCACAGGCCCTCGTTCACACCTGCACTGCCCTGTCTACCCAGCAGGTGGCACCCTTATCACTATTACTACACTATTGCAATGGGTGGTTTTTAAACTGGTATTGGCAGGGTGAAATGTTCAAAGTGTTGAAGATATTATTTAAATAGAATAAAACCAATATGATTATGTGAACATTATTCCCTTCACTAGAGAACCATGTTATTTTTTATACAGTATATGTCTATGTACACATCCTTGCAGGGCTAACTGTGTCTCTGTTCCAGATTGTGAAGATTCTGACCCTGTACACCCCTCACAGTGACCTAGAGGAGAGGGTGACACTCAATTTTATCCGCACAGTGCAGGTACAGTACCGTAATACACACAACAGTAATGTAAACTTCTCATAACATGGCATATTGAATTTTCAACTGAATGAATTACATTTTATTTTTGTGTCAAATCACCAGTTGGCAACCCATCCCTTATGGGATTAATTGACACGTAAACATTACAATCATTTACTGTGAAAATTCAGTGATAATTATTGTGTGACAGTTGTGACTGTTGTGACAGTCCTCTTTACACCCTCACAGGCTGTCTGAAGTCCATATACTGACTGTCTTCACTAGGGTTGTGGTGTGGTCTGGTTACCAGTAGTGTGGTCTGGTTACCAGTAGTGTGGTCTGGTTACCAGTAGTGTGGTCTGGTTACCAGTAGTGTGGTCTGGTTACCGGTAGTGTGGGCTGGTTACCAGTAGTGCGGTTGTGTTACCAGTAGTGTGGTCTGGTTACCAGTAGTGTGGTCTGGTTACCAGTAGTGCGGGCTGGTTATCAGTAGTGTGGTTGTGTTACCAGTAGTGTGGTCTGGTTACCAGTAGTGTGGTCTGGTTACCAGTAGTGTGGTTGTGTTACCAGTAGTGTGGTCTGGTTACCGGTAGTGTGGGCTGGTTACCAGTAGTGCGGTTGTGTTACCAGTAGTGTGGTCTGGTTACCAGTAGTGTGGTCTGGTTACCAGTAGTGCGGGCTGGTTATCAGTAGTGTGGTTGTGTTACCAGTAGTGTGGTCTGGTTACCAGTAGTGTGGTCTGGTTACCAGTAGTGTGGTTGTGTTACCAGTAGTGTGGTCTGGTTACCAGTAGTGTGGTCTGGTTACCAGTAGTGTGGTTGTGTTACCAGTAGTGTGGTCTGGTTACCAGTAGTGTGGTTGTGTTGCCAGTAGTGTGGTTGTGTTACCAGTAGTGTGGTCTGGTTACCAGTAGTGTGGTTGTGTTACCAGTAGTGTGGTATTGTTACCAGTAGTGTGGTCTGGTTACCAGTAGTGTGGTCTGGTTACCAGTAGTGTGGTTGTGTTACCAGTAGTGTGGTCTGGTTACCAGTAGTGTGGTTGTGTTACCAGTAGTGTGGTATTGTTACCAGTAGTGTGGTCTGGTTACCAGTAGTGTGGTCTGGTTACCAGTAGTGTGGTCTGGTTACCAGTAGTGCAGATGTGTTACCAGTAGTGCAGATGTGTTACCAGTAGTGTGGTCTGGTTACCAGTAGTGTGGTCTGGTTACCAGTAGTGTGGTCTGGTTACCAGTAGTGTGGTCTGGTTACCAGTAGTGTGGTATGGTTACCAGTAGTGCAGATGTGTTACCAGTAGTGCAGATGTGTTACCAGTAGTGTGGTCTGGTTACCAGTAGTGTGGTCTGGTTACCAGTAGTGTGGTTGTGTTACCAGTTGTGTGGTCTGGTTACCAGTAGTGTGGTCTGGTTACCAGTAGTGTGGTTGTGTTGCCAGTAGTGTGGTATTGTTACCAGTAGTGTGGTCTGGTTACCAGTAGTGCGGTTGTGTTACCAGTAGTGCGGTTGTGTTACCAGTAGTGTGGTCTGGTTACCAGTAGTGCGGTTGTGTTACCAGTAGTGTGGTCTGGTTACCAGTAGTGCAGTTGTGTTACCAGTAGTGTGGTCTGGTTACCAGTAGTGTGGTTGTGTTACCAGTAGTGTGGTCTGGTTACCAGTAGTGTGGTCTGGTTACCAGTAGTGTGGTCTGGTTACCAGTACTGTGGTTGTGTTACCAGTAGTGTGGTATTGTTACCAGTAGTGTGGTCTGGTTACCAGTAGTGTGGTTGTGTTACCAGTAGTGTGGTCTGGTTACCAGTAGTGCGGTTGTGTTACCAGTAGTGCGGTTGTGTTACCAGTACTGTGGTCTGGTTACCAGTAGTGCGGTTGTGTTACCAGTAGTGCGGTTGTGTTACCAGTACTGTGGTCTGGTTACCAGTAGTGCGGTTGTGTTACCAGTAGTGCGGTTGTGTTACCAGTACTGTGGTCTGGTTACCAGTAGTGCGGTTGTGTTACCAGTAGTGTGGTCTGGTTACCAGTAGTGCAGTTGTGTTACCAGTAGTGTGGTCTGGTTACCAGTAGTGTGGTTGTGTTACCAGTAGTGTGGTCTGGTTACCAGTAGTGTGGTCTGGTTACCAGTAGTGTGGTCTGGTTACCAGTAGTGTGGTCTGGTTACCAGTAGTGTGGTTGTGTTACCAGTTGTGTGGTCTGGTTACCAGTAGTGTGGTCTGGTTACCAGTAGTGTGGTTGTGTTACCAGTAGTGTGGTCTGGTTACCAGTAGTGCAGTTGTGTTACCAGTAGTGTGATCTGGTTACCAGTAGTGTGGTCTGGTTACCAGTAGTGTGGTCTGGTTACCAGTAGTGTAGTCTGGTTACCAGTAGTGTGGTCTGGTTACCAGTAGTGTGGTTGTGTTACCAGTAGTGCAGATGTGTTACCAGTAGTGTGGTCTGGTTACCAGTAGTGTGGTCTGGTTACCAGTAGTGTGGTTGTGTTACCAGTAGTGCAGATGTGTTACCAGTAGTGTGGTCTGGTTACCAGTAGTGTGGTCTGGTTACCAGTAGTGCGGTTGTGTTACCAGTAGTGTGGTCTGGTTACCAGTAGTGCAGTTGTGTTACCAGTAGTGTGGTCTGGTTACCAGTAGTGTGGTTGTGTTACCAGTAGTGTGGTCTGGTTACCAGTAGTGTGGTCTGGTTACCAGTAGTGTGGTTGTGTTACCAGTAGTGTGGTCTGGTTACCAGTAGTGTGGTCTGGTTACCAGTAGTGTGGTTGAGTTACCAGTAGTGTGGTAGTGTTACCAGTAGTGTGGTCTGGTTACCAGTAGTGTGGTTGTGTTACCAGTAGTGTGGTCTGGTTACCAGTAGTGCGGTTGTGTTACCAGTAGCGTGGTCTGGTTACCAGTAGTGTGGTCTGGTTACCAGTAGTGTGGTCTGGTTACCAGTAGTGTGGTCTGGTTACCAGTAGTGTGGTTGTGTTACCAGTAGTGTGGTCTGCTTACCAGTAGTGTGGTTGTGTTACCAGTAGTGTGGTCTGGTTACCAGTAGTGCGGTTGTGTTACCAGTAGTGTGGTCTGGTTACCAGTAGTGCGGTTGTGTTACCAGTAGTGCGGTTGTGTTACCAGTAGTGTGGTCTGGTTACCAGTAGTGCGGTTGTGTTACCAGTAGTGTGGTCTGGTTACCAGTAGTGCAGTTGTGTTACCAGTAGTGTGATCTGGTTACCAGTAGTGTGGTCTGGTTACCAGTAGTGTGGTCTGGTTACCAGTAGTGTAGTCTGGTTACCAGTAGTGTGGTCTGGTTACCAGTAGTGTGGTTGTGTTACCAGTAGTGTGGTCTGTGTTACCAGTAGTGTGGTCTGGTTACCAGTAGTGTGGTCTGGTTACCAGTAGTGTGGTCTGTGTTACCAGTAGTGTGGTCTGGTTACCAGTAGTTACCAGTAGTGTCTGGTTACTGGTTACCAGTAGTGTGGTTGTGTTACCAGTAGTGTGGTCTGGTTACCAGTAGTGTGGTCTGTGTTACCAGTAGTGTGGTCTGGTTACCAGTAGTGTGGTCTGGTTACCAGTAGTGCGGTTGTGTTACCAGTAGTGTGGTTGTGTTACCAGTACTGTGGTCTGGTTACCAGTAGTGCGGTTGTGTTACCAGTAGTGTGGTCTGGTTACCAGTAGTGCAGTTGTGTTACCAGTAGTGTGGTCTGGTTACCAGTAGTGTGGTCTGTGTTACCAGTAGTGTGGTCTGGTTACCAGTAGTGTGGTCTGGTTACCAGTAGTGTGGTTGTGTTACCAGTAGTGTGGTTGTGTTACCAGTAGTGTGGTCTGGTTACCAGTAGTGTGGTTGTGTTACCAGTAGTGTGGTCTGGTTACCAGTAGTGCAGGTTGTGTTACCAGTAGTGTGGTCTGGTTACCAGTAGTGGTTGTGTTACCAGTAGTGTGGTCTGGTTACCAGTAGTGTGGTCTGGTTACCAGTAGTGTGGTTGTGTTACCAGTAGTGTGGTCTGGTTACCAGTAGTGTGGTCTGGTTACCAGTAGTGTGGTCTGTGTTACCAGTAGTGTGGTCTGGTTACCAGTAGTGTGGTCTGGTTACCAGTAGTGTGGTTGTGTTACCAGTAGTGTGGTTGTGTTACCAGTAGTGCGGTTTTGTTACCAGTAGTGTGGTTTGGTTACCAGTAGTGCGGTTGTGTTACCAGTAGTGTGGTTGTGTTACCAGTAGTGCAGTTGTGTTACCAGTAGTGTGGTCTGGTTACCAGTAGTGTGGTTGTGTTACCAGTAGTGTGGTCTGGTTACCAGTAGTGTGGTCTGGTTACCAGTAGTGTGGTTGTGTTACCAGTAGTGTGGTCTGGTTACCAGTAGTGTGGTCTGGTTACCAGTAGTGTGGTTGTGTTACCAGTAGTGTGGTCTGGTTACCAGTAGTGTGGTCTGTGTTACCAGTAGTGTGGTCTGGTTACCAGTAGTGTGGTTGTGTTACCAGTAGTGTGGTCTGGTTACCAGTAGTGTGGTTGTGTTACCAGTAGTGTGGTCTGGTTACCAGTAGTGTGGTCTGGTTACCAGTAGTGGTCTGGTTACCAGTAGTGTGGTCTGGTTACCAGTAGTGTGGTCTGGTTACCAGTAGTGTGGTCTGTGTTACCAGTAGTGTGGTCTGTGTTACCAGTAGTGTGGTCTGGTTACCAGTAGTGTGGTTGTGTTACCAGTAGTGTGGTCTGGTTACCAGTAGTGTGGTCTGTGTTACCAGTAGTGTGGTTGGTTGTAGTTACCAGTAGTGTGGTCTGTGTTACCAGTAGTGTGGTCTGGTTACCAGTAGTGTGGTCTGTGTTACCAGTAGTGTGGTTGTGTTACCAGTAGTGTGGTCTGGTTACCAGTAGTGTGTGGTTACCAGTAGTCTGGTTACCAGTAGTGTGTCTGGTTACCAGTAGTGTGGTCTGGTTACCAGTAGTGTGGTCTGGTTACCAGTAGTGCGGTTGTGTTACCAGTAGTGTGGTCTGGTTGACCAGTAGTGTGGTCTGGTTACCAGTAGTGTGGTCTGTGTTACCAGTAGTGTGGTCTGGTTACCAGTAGTGTGGTCTGGTTACCAGTTGTGGTCTGGTTACCAGTAGTGTGGTTGTGTTACCAGTAGTGTGGTCTGGTTACCAGTAGTGTGGTCTGTTACCAGTAGTGTGGTCTGGTTACCAGTAGTGTGGTTGTGTTACCAGTAGTGTGGTCTGTGTTACCAGTAGTGTGGTCTGGTTACCAGTAGTGTGGTTGTGTTACCAGTAGTGTGGTCTGGTTACCAGTAGTGCAGTTGTGTTACCAGTAGTGTGGTCTGGTTACCAGTAGTGTGGTTGTGTTACCAGTAGTGTGGTCTGGTTACCAGTAGTGTGGTCTGGTTACCAGTAGTGTGGTCTGGTTACCAGTAGTTTGTGTTACCACTGGTTACCAGTAGTGCGGTTGTGTTACCAGTAGTGTGGTCTGGTTACCAGTAGTGCAGGTTGTGTTACCAGTAGTGTGGTCTGGTTACCAGTAGTGGTTGTGTTACCAGTAGTGTGGTCTGGTTACCAGTAGTGTGGTCTGGTTACCAGTAGTGTGGTCTGTGTTACCAGTAGTGTGGTCTGGTTACCAGTAGTGTGGTTGTGTTACCAGTAGTGTTGTATTGTTACCAGTAGTGTGGTCTGGTTACCAGTAGTGCGGTTGTGTTACCAGTAGCGTGGTCTGGTTACCAGTAGTGTGGTCTGGTTACCAATAGTGCGGTTGTGTTACCAGTAGTGCGGTTGTGTTACCAGTAGTGCGGTTTTGTTACCAGTAGTGTGGTTTGGTTACCAGTAGTGCGGTTGTGTTACCAGTAGTGTGGTTGTGTTACCAGTAGTGCAGTTGTGTTACCAGTAGTGTGGTCTGGTTACCAGTAGTGCGGTTGTGTTACCAGTAGTGTGGTCTGGTTACCAGTAGTGCGGTTGTGTTACCAGTAGTGCAGTTGTGTTACCAGTAGTGTGGTCTGGTTACCAGTAGTGTGGTTGTGTTACCAGTAGTGTGGTCTGGTTACCAGTAGTGTGGTCTGGTTACCAGTAGTGTGGTATTGTTACCAGTAGTGTGGTCTGGTTACCAGTAGTGTGGTCTGGTTACCAGTAGTGCGGTTGTGTTACCAGTAGTGCGGTTGTGTTACCAGTAGTGTGGTCTGGTTACCAGTAGTGCAGTTGTGTTACCAGTAGCGTGGTCTGGTTACCAGTAGTGTGGTCTGGTTACCAGTAGTGCGGTTGTGTTACCAGTAGTGTGGTCTGGTTACCAGTAGTGTGGTTGTGTTACCAGTAGTGTGGTTGTGTTACCAGTAGTGTGGTCTGGTTACCAGTAGTGTGGTCTGGTTACCAGTAGTGTGGTTGTGTTACCAGTAGTGTGGTCTGGTTACCAGTAGTGTGGTTGTGTTACCAGTAGTGTGGTCTGGTTACCAGTAGTGTGGTTGTGTTACCAGTAGTGTGGTCTGGTTACCAGTAGTGCGGTTGTGTTACCAGTAGTGTGGGCTGGTTACCAGTAGTGCGGTTGTGTTACCAGTAGTGTGGGCTGGTTACCAGTAGTGTGGTTGTGTTACCAGTAGTGAGGTCTGGTTACCAGTAGTGCGGTTGTGTTACCAGTAGTGTGTTCTGGTTACCAGTAGTGCGGTTGTGTTACCAGTAGTGTGGTCTGGTTACCAGTAGTGTGGTCTGGTTACCAGTCGTGTGGTCTGGTTACCAGTCGTGTGGTCTGGTTACCAGTAGTGTGGTCTGGTTACCAGTAGTGCGGTCTGGTTACCAGTAGTGCGGTTATGTTACCAGTAGTGTGGTCTGGTTACCAGTAATGTAATATATGATAATAATAATAATAATAATAATAATAATAATATATGCCATTTAGCAGACGCTTTTATCCAAAGCGACTTACAGTCATGTGTGCATACATTCTACGTATGGGTGGTCCCGGGGATCGAACCCGCTACCCTGGCGTTACAAGCGCCATGCTCTACCAACTGAGCCACTGGTTACCAGTCGTGTGGTCTGGTTACCAGTAGTGCGGTTGTGTTACCAGTAGTGTGGTCTGGTTACCAGTAATGTGGTCTGGTTACCAGTAGTGTGGCCTGGTTACCAGTAATGTGGTTGTGTTACCAGTAGTGTGGTCTGGTTACCAGCCGTGTGGTCTGGTTACCAGTAGTGTGGTCTGGTTACCAGTAGTGTGGTCTGGTTACCAGTAGTGCGGTTGTGTTACCAGTAGTGTGGTCTGGTTACCAGTAATGTGGTTGTGTTACCAGTAGTGTGGTCTGGTTACCAGTAGTGTGGTCTGGTTACCAGTAATGTGGTTGTGTTACCAGTAGTGTGGTCTGGTTACCAGCCGTGTGGTCTGGTTACCAGTAGTGCGGTTGTGTTACCAGTAGTGTGGTCTGGTTACCAGTAGTGTGGTTGTGTTACCAGTAGTGTGGTCTGGTTACCAGTAGTGTGGTCTGGTTACCAGTAGTGCGGTTGTGTTACCAGTAGTGTGGTCTGGTTACCAGTAATGTGGTTGTGTTACCAGTAGTGTGGTCTGGTTACCAGTAGTGTGGTCTGGTTACCAGTAATGTGGTTGTGTTACCAGTAGTGTGGTCTGGCTACCAGTAGTGTGGTCTGGTTACCAGTAGTGTGGTTGTGTTACCAGTAGTGTGGTCTGGTTACCAGTAATGTGGTTGTGTTACCAGTAGTGTGGTCTGGTTACCAGTAGTGTGGTCTGGTTACCAGTAGTGCGGTTGTGTTACCAGTAGTGTGGTCTGGTTACCAGTAATGTGGTTGTGTTACCAGTAGTGTGGTCTGGTTACCAGTAGTGTGGTCTGGTTACCAGTAGTGCGGTTGTGTTACCAGTAGTGTGGTCTGGTTACCAGTAGTGTGGTCTGGTTACCAGTAGTGTGGTCTGGTTACCAGTAGTGCGGTTGTGTTACCAGTAGTGTGGTCTGGTTACCAGTAATGTGGTTGTGTTACCAGTAGTGTGGTCTGGTTACCAGCCGTGTGGTCTGGTTACCAGTAGTGCGGTTGTGTTACCAGTAGTGTGGTCTGGTTACCAGCCGTGTGGTCTGGTTACCAGTAGTGCGCTTGTGTTACCAGTAGTGTGGTCTGGTTACCAGTAATGTGGTTGTGTTACCAGTAGTGTGGTCTGGTTACCAGCCGTGTGGTCTGGTTACCAGTAGTGCGGTTGTGTTACCAGTAGTGTGGTCTGGTTACCAGCCGTGTGGTCTGGTTACCAGTAGTGCGGTTGTGTTACCAGTAGTGTGGTCTGGTTACCAGTAGTGCGGTTGTGTTACCAGTAGTGTGGTCTGGTTACCAGCCGTGTGGTCTGGTTACCAGTAGTGCGGTTGTGTTACCAGTAGTGTGGTCTGGTTACCAGTAGTGCGGTTGTGTTACCAGTAGTGTGGTCTGGTTACCAGTAGTGCGGTTGTGTTACCAGTAGTGTGGTCTGGTTACCAGTAGTGCGGTTGTGTTACCAGTAGTGTGGTCTGGTTACCAGTAGTGCGGTTGTGTTACCAGCCGTGTGGTCTGGTTACCAGTAGTGCGGTTGTGTTACCAGTAGTGTGGTCTGGTTACCAGTAATGTGGTTGTGTTACCAGTAGTGTGGTCTGGTTACCAGTAGTGTGGTCTGGTTACCAGTAGTGTGGTCTGGTTACCAGCCGTGTGGTCTGGTTACCAGTAGTGCGGTTGTGTTACCAGTAGTGTGGTCTGGTTACCAGTAGTGCGGTTGTGTTACCAGTAGTGTGGTCTGGTTACCAGTAGTGTGGTCTGGTTACCAGTAGTGCGGTTGTGTTACCAGTAGTGTGGTCTGGTTACCAGTAGTGTGGTTGTGTTACCAGTAGTGTGGTCTGGTTACCAGTAGTGTGGTTGTGTTACCAGTAGTGTGGTCTGGTTACCAGTAGTGTGGTCTGGTTACCAGTAGTGCGGTTGTGTTACCAGTAGTGTGGTCTGGTTACCAGTAGTGTGGTTGTGTTACCAGTAGTGTGGTCTGGTTACCAGTAGTGCGGTTGTGTTACCAGTAGTGTGGTCTGGTTACCAGTAGTGTGGTCTGGTTACCAGCCGTGTGGTCTGGTTACCAGTAGTGCGGTTGTGTTACCAGTAGTGTGGTCTGGTTACCAGTAGTGTGGTCTGGTTACCAGTAGTGCGGTTGTGTTACCAGTAGTGTGGTCTGGTTACCAGTAGTGTGGTCTGGTTACCAGTAGTGCGGTTGTGTTACCAGTAGTGTGGTCTGGTTACCAGTAGTGTGGTCTGGTTACCAGTAGTGTGGTTGTGTTACCAGTAGTGTGGTCTGGTTACCAGTAGTGTGGTCTGGTTACCAGTAGTGCGGTTGTGTTACCAGTAGTGTGGTCTGGTTACCAGTAGTGTGGTCTGGTTACCAGTAGTGTGGTCTGGTTACCAGTAGTGCGGTTGTGTTACCAGTAGTGTGGTCTGGTTACCAGTAGTGTGGTCTGGTTACCAGTAGTGTGGTCTGGTTACCAGTAGTGTGGTTGTGTTACCAGTAGTGTGGTCTGGTTACCAGTAGTGCGGTTGTGTTACCAGTAGTGTGGTTGTGTTACCAGTAGTGTGGTCTGGTTACCAGTAGTGCGGTTGTGTTACCAGTA
The DNA here is from genome assembly GCF_021184085.1 of Oncorhynchus gorbuscha. Classification (NCBI taxonomy): domain Eukaryota; kingdom Metazoa; phylum Chordata; class Actinopteri; order Salmoniformes; family Salmonidae; genus Oncorhynchus; species Oncorhynchus gorbuscha. Next base: position 38,139,648 of record NC_060187.1, read on the forward strand.
GTGCGGTTGTGTTACCAGTAGTGCGGTTGTGTTACCAGTAGTGTGGTCTGGTTACCAGTAGTGCGGTTGTGTTACCAGTAGTGCGGTTGTGTTACCAGTAGTGTGGTCTGGTTACCAGTAGTGCGGTTGTGTTACCAGTAGTGCGGTTGTGTTACCAGTAGTGTGGTCTGGTTACCAGCCGTGTGGTCTGGTTACCAGTAGTGTGGTCTGGTTACCAGTAGTGTGGTCTGGTTACCAGTAGTGCGGTTGTGTTACCAGTAGTGTGGTCTGGTTACCAGTAGTGCGGTTGTGTTACCAGTAGTGTGGTCTGGTTACCAGTAGTGTGGTTGTGTTACCAGTAGTGTGGTCTGGTTACCAGTAGTGCGGTTGTGTTACCAGTAGTGTGGTCTGGTTACCAGTAGTGTGGTCTGGTTACCAGTAGTGTGGTCTGGTTACCAGTAGTGCGGTTGTGTTACCAGTAGTGTGGTCTGGTTACCAGTAGTGCGGTTGTGTTACCAGTAGTGTGGTCTGGTTACCAGTAGTGTGGTTGTGTTACCAGTAGTGTGGTCTGGTTACCAGTAATGTGGTCTGGTTACCAGTAGTGTGGCCTGGTTACCAGTAATGTGGTTGTGTTACCAGTAGTGTGGTCTGGTTACCAGCCGTGTGGTCTGGTTACCAGTAGTGTGGTCTGGTTACCAGTAGTGTGGTCTGGTTACCAGTAGTGCGGTTGTGTTACCAGTAGTGTGGTCTGGTTACCAGTAATGTGGTTGTGTTACCAGTAGTGTGGTCTGGTTACCAGTAGTGTGGTCTGGTTACCAGTAATGTGGTTGTGTTACCAGTAGTGTGGTCTGGTTACCAGCCGTGTGGTCTGGTTACCAGTAGTGCGCTTGTGTTACCAGTAGTGTGGTCTGGTTACCAGTAGTGTGGTTGTGTTACCAGTAGTGTGGTCTGGTTACCAGTAGTGTGGTCTGGTTACCAGTAGTGCGGTTGTGTTACCAGTAGTGTGGTCTGGTTACCAGTAATGTGGTTGTGTTACCAGTAGTGTGGTCTGGTTACCAGTAGTGTGGTCTGGTTACCAGTAATGTGGTTGTGTTACCAGTAGTGTGGTCTGGTTACCAGTAGTGTGGTCTGGTTACCAGTAGTGCGGTTGTGTTACCAGTAGTGTGGTCTGGTTACCAGTAATGTGGTTGTGTTACCAGTAGTGTGGTCTGGTTACCAGTAGTGTGGTCTGGTTACCAGTAGTGCGGTTGTGTTACCAGTAGTGTGGTCTGGTTACCAGTAGTGTGGTCTGGTTACCAGTAGTGTGGTCTGGTTACCAGTAGTGCGGTTGTGTTACCAGTAGTGTGGTCTGGTTACCAGTAATGTGGTTGTGTTACCAGTAGTGTGGTCTGGTTACCAGCCGTGTGGTCTGGTTACCAGTAGTGCGGTTGTGTTACCAGTAGTGTGGTCTGGTTACCAGCCATGTGGTCTGGTTACCAGTAGTGCGGTTGTGTTACCAGTAGTGTGGTCTGGTTACCAGTGTGGTCAGTAATGTGGTTGTGTTACCAGTAGTGTGGTCTGGTTACCAGCCGTGTGGTCTGGTTACCAGTAGTGCGGTTGTGTTACCAGTAGTGTGGTCTGGTTACCAGCCGTGTGGTCTGGTTACCAGTAGTGCGGTTGTGTTACCAGTAGTGTGGTCTGGTTACCAGTAGTGCGGTTGTGTTACCAGTAGTGTGGTCTGGTTACCAGCCGTGTGGTCTGGTTACCAGCCGTGTGGTTGTGTTACCAGTAGTGTGGTCTGGTTACCAGTAGTGCGGTTGTGTTACCAGTAGTGTGGTCTGGTTACCAGTAGTGCGGTTGTGTTACCAGTAGTGTGGTCTGGTTACCAGTAGTGCGGTTGTGTTACCAGCCGTGTGGTCTGGTTACCAGTAGTGCGGTTGTGTTACCAGTAGTGTGGTCTGGTTACCAGTAATGTGGTTGTGTTACCAGTAGTGTGGTCTGGTTACCAGTAGTGTGGTCTGGTTACCAGTAGTGTGGTCTGGTTACCAGTAGTGTGGTCTGGTTACCAGCCGTGTGGTCTGGTTACCAGTAGTGCGGTTGTGTTACCAGTAGTGTGGTCTGGTTACCAGTAGTGCGGTTGTGTTACCAGTAGTGTGGTCTGGTTACCAGTAGTGTGGTCTGGTTACCAGTAGTGCGGTTGTGTTACCAGTAGTGTGGTCTGGTTACCAGTAGTGTGGTCTGGTTACCAGTAGTGCGGTTGTGTTACCAGTAGTGTGGTCTGGTTACCAGTAGTGTGGTTGTGTTACCAGTAGTGTGGTCTGGTTACCAGTAGTGCGGTTGTGTTACCAGTAGTGTGGTCTGGTTACCAGTAGTGTGGTCTGGTTACCAGCCGTGTGGTCTGGTTACCAGTAGTGCGGTTGTGTTACCAGTAGTGTGGTCTGGTTACCAGTAGTGTGGTCTGGTTACCAGTAGTGCGGTTGTGTTACCAGTAGTGTGGTCTGGTTACCAGTAGTGTGGTCTGGTTACCAGTAGTGTGGTCTGGTTACCAGTAGTGCGGTTGTGTTACCAGTAGTGTGGTCTGGTTACCAGTAGTGTGGTCTGGTTACCAGTAGTGTGGTCTGGTTACCAGTAGTGTGGTCTGGTTACCAGTAGTGCGGTTGTGTTACCAGTAGTGTGGTCTGGTTACCAGTAGTGTGGTCTGGTTACCAGTAGTGTGGTCTGGTTACCAGTAGTGTGGTTGTGTTACCAGTAGTGTGGTCTGGTTACCAGTAGTGCGGTTGTGTTACCAGTAGTGTGGTTGTGTTACCAGTAGTGTGGTCTGGTTACCAGTAGTGCGGTTGTGTTACCAGTAGTGCGGTTGTGTTACCAGTAGTGTGGTCTGGTTACCAGTAGTGCGGTTGTGTTACCAGTAGTGTGGTCTGGTTACCAGTAGTGTGGTTGTGTTACCAGTAGTGTGGTCTGGTTACCAGTAGTGCGGTTGTGTTACCAGTAGTGTGGTTGTGTTACCAGTAGTGTGGTATGGTTACCAGTAGTGCAGATGTGTTACCAGTAGTGCGGTTGTGTTACCAGTAGTGTGGTCTGGTTACCAGTAGTGTGGTCTGGTTACCAGTAGTGCGGTTGTGTTACCAGTAGTGCGGTTGTGTTACCAGTAGTGTGGTCTGGTTGCCAGCCGTGTGGTCTGGTTACCAGTAGTGTGGTCTGGTTACCAGTAGTGTGGTCTGGTTACCAGTAGTGCGGTTGTGTTACCAGTAGTGTGGTCTGGTTACCAGTAGTGCGGTTGTGTTACCAGTAGTGTGGTCTGGTTACCAGTAGTGTGGTTGTGTTACCAGTAGTGTGGTCTGGTTACCAGTAGTGCGGTTGTGTTACCAGTAGTGTGGTCTGGTTACCAGTAGTGTGGTCTGGTTACCAGTAGTGTGGTCTGGTTACCAGTAGTGCGGTTGTGTTACCAGTAGTGTGGTCTGGTTACCAGTAGTGCGGTTGTGTTACCAGTAGTGTGGTCTGGTTACCAGTAGTGTGGTCTGGTTACCAGTAGTGTGGTCTGGTTACCAGTAGTGCAGTTGTGTTACCAGTAGTGTGGTCTGGTTACCAGTAGTGTGGTCTGGTTACCAGTAGTGTGGTCTGGTTACCAGTAGTGTGGTCTGGTTACCAATAGTGTGGTTGTGTTACGGTCATCATTTCCTCTCATCCATCAGGGTCTGCTGAAGGAGCGTTCAGACGGTCAGTCTCCACAGCTGCTGATGGATGTACGGCGTGTGTTCCCCGTCACCTTCCCCTCCCTGCTGCCCCCGCCTGTCCGCGCTGACCAGCTGGACATCCCAGACACCCTCAAAATCTCCTTCCTACGACGGCCTTAGAGGAAGCAGTAGTTATTCACTGTGGATTACACTATTTTTTGAAGTTTTGGTATTGCTACCTCTGGTCTTTTTCCTGCAGGCTATACAGTATATCAAAGTAATTGTAAGTGAATAATGCATGTCATTTTTGATCAGTCATAAGTATTCTGTATCAGGCATTCTTTCAGTAGCACAAGTATAGGACTCTTACTGCTACTCTTCCTGCGTAGGATTATTGTGCTGTTAGAATGGCCATATGGATTCTTTCTCATCTGTTCCAGAATATGGATTTTGGACACATAGATTTCCTTATCTGTACTAAGATTACAGTATTGCCTGTCTGCTGATTGACATTTCCCTATTTGATGCATCCCACATACTTCAGTGCCTACCCATGTGTAGTTTCCCCCTGGGACACGTTGTACGTTGGAAGTGTGTGCTTAATATATTGTTTAATTGGTAATAAGTTCCAGATATCAGAAGTTATAATTGTATAATGTAAACTCAACATGTTTTTCACTCTGATCAATCATTTAAACTTCATGTCTGACCCATAATGAAGACTATGAAAAAGAGTTCAGATTTTCTGTAACATTTTATTGGAATCAGAACCACAGCAACGCTGCAGTCCCCCACCTCCGACCTCAAGAAGAACAACCAGAATAAATACAAAAATGAGAAACATCTTCAGTATAAAAGAAATGACCTCATGCGAGTACTGTGTACCACTACACATCATCAGTAATACATATTTATATATTCACAAACCTCTGAAAAATAGAAAATAATACTCAAATATCAAAATAAATGAAGACAACAATTGGAAAATACAACGTCAAATAAACGCGTGCGGGCACAAGAAAGACGTGTTTTCCCCCCATCATGCACTGCTTCCTATCTACAGGCTGGCATCACAGTGGGATCGTGTTCAAGATTGACTACATTGCAGTCGGTGACTGCAGACTGACTGATCTACAAATCGCCTCATCCTAATGAACTACTCATTATTACTTGTAGATCAATCGTTGCTCTTGAACACGGCCAATGTGTCTGCCTGTGTGGGCGTGTCAGGGACAGTACATGCGTGCCTGTCAGGTTGTCATTGTGCTTCTTCTATATCGTTGTATCATGCCTCTGTGCCTGTCTATACTACATACATGCCAACCTGAAAGGGTGAGATTTCCTTTTTACCTCAAAGCACAGACACCGAACGTTTCTCTGAAAGAAAATGGCCTCGGTGACCGAATGTACTCAGTATCATTGTCAACAGCAATAAATAAGATATTGTGCCATTCGCATTCCTTGCTACAGTTGCTATACCTGTACGTTAATGTGGTGACAACGCAATACTCTGAGGCTGTGTATTCGTAGCCTATAGACTCCTATTCCAGTTCAAAGTTCAAATGGATGTCCATCCACTACCCAGCCACAGCAGGATTCAAGTTGACTAAGCAGCAGCAGATTCACTTCATTCAGTGTATGTATTTCTATAGATATATAACCATATATGTTTGGTACAGATGTACTATTTACAATGACAATATACAGAGTCTGTTGTTGATCCTCTCTACGCTGAGTCTGTTGACACTGCTCTCCATGTTATTTAGCCACTACTAGCTACTGCCCCAGAAGCTGGCCCGTTTCAAAACAACATTTACATGACTCCACAAAAACACGTTGTGCTGATAACTCACAATGTAAACATTATAGGACTGCTCAAACCCGACTGATCTACTTAGAAACGGTACTGATTAGATGCATAGAGTCAAATTGTACACACGTTTAAATATGTGAGCCACATGTAAAAATTGGTGATTGGTGATTGGTGATACTATATGCAGTGCTTTCTGGAGCTGGACCACCAGAGTAAGTTGTAATTGGCAAGTGCAGCTACGTACACAGGTTCTGAGCAGAGTCACTGATGCCCTGTCTGATACCTGGGGCAGATGGACCAGAACCCAGGGGAGGGGAGGCAGTGTAGTGGGCTGTAGAGGGGAGGCAGTGTAGTGGGCTGTAGAGAGGAGGCAGTGTAGTGGGCTGTAGAGGGGAGGCAGTGTAGTGGGCTGTGGAGGGGAGGCAAAGGAGGCAGTGTAGTGGCCTGTAGAGGGGAGGCAGTGTAGTGGGCTGTAGAGGGGAGGCAGTGTCGTGGGCTGAAGAGGGGAGGCAGTGTCGTGGGCTGAAGAGGGGAGGCAGTGTCGTGGGCTGTAGAGGGGAGGCAGTGTAGTGGGCTGTAGAGGGGAGGCAGTATAGTGGGCTGTAGAGGGGAGAGAGGGGAGGCAGTGTAGTGGGCTGTGGAGGGGAGAGAGGGGAGGCAGTGCAGTGGGCTGTGGAGGGGAGAGAGGGGAGGCAGTGCAGTGGGCTGTGGAGGGGAGAGAGGGGAGGCAGTGTAGTGGGCTGTGGAGGAGAGAGGGGAGGCAGTGTAGTGGGCTGTGGAGGGGAGAGAGGGGAGGCAGTGTAGTGGGCTGTGGAGGGGAGAGGGGAGGCAGTGTAGTGGGCTGTGGAGCGGAGAGAGGGGAGGCAGTGTAGTGGGCTGTAGAGGGGAGGCAGTGTAGTAGGCTGTAGAGGGGAGGCGGTGTAGTGGGCTGTGGAGGGGAGAGAGGGGAGGTAGTGTAGTGGGCTGTAGAGGGGAGAGAGGAGAGGCAGTGTAGTGGGCTGTGGAGGGGAGGCAAAGGAGATAGTGTAGTGGGCTGTGGAGGGGAGAGAGGGAGGTAGTGTAGTGGGCTGTAGAGGGGAGAGAGGAGAGGCAGTGGAGGGGAGAGAGGGGAGGTAGTGTAGTGGGCTGTGGAGGGGAGAGAGGAGAGGCAGTGTAGTGGGCTGTGGAGGGGAGGCAAAGGAGGTAGTGTAGTGAGCTGTGGAGGGAGAGAGGGGAGGTAGTGTAGTGGGCTATGGAGGGGAGAGAGGAGAGGCAGTGTAGTGGGCTGTGGAGGGGAGGCAAAGGAGGTAGTGTAGTGGGCTGTGGAGGGGAGAGAGTGGAGGCAGTGTAGTGGGCTGTGGAGGGGAGAGAGGGGAGGTAGTGTAGTGGGCTGTGGAGGGGAGAGAGGAGAGGCAGTGTAGTGGGCTGAGGAGGGGAGAGAGGGAGGCTGTGGAGGGGTGAGATGGGAGGTAGTGTAGTGGGCTGTGGAGGGGAGAGAGGGGAGGCAGTGTAGTGGGCTGAGGAGGGGAGAGAGGGGAGGCAGTGTAGTGGGCTGTGGAGGGGAGGCAAAGGAGGTAGTGTAGTGGGCTGTGGAGGGGGAGAGAGGGGAGGCAGTGTAGTGGGCTGTGGAGGGGAGGCAGTGTAGTGGGCTGTGGAGGGGAGAGAGGGGAGGCAGTGTAGTGTGCTGTGGAGGGGAGAGAGGGGAGGCAGTGTAGTGGGCTGTAGAGGGGAGGCAAAGGAGGCAGTGTAGTGGGCTGTGGAGGGGAGAGAGGGGAGAGAGGGGAGGCAGTGTAGTGGGCTGTGGAGGGGAGAGAGGGGAGGCAGTGTAGTGAGCTGTGGAGGGGAGGCAGTGTAGTGAGCTGTGGAGGGGAGAGAGGGGGAGGCAGTGTAGTGGGCTGTGGAGGGGAGGCAAAGGAGGTAGTGTAGTGGGCTGTGGAGGGGAGAGAGGGGAGGCAGTGTAGTGGGCTGTGGAGGGGAGAGAGGGGAGAGAGGGGAGGCAGTGTAGTGGGCTGTGGAGGTGGAGAGAGGGGAGGCAGTGTAGTGGGCTGTGGAGGGGAGAGAGGGAGGCAGTGTAGTGGGCTGTGGAGGGGAGAGAGGGGAGAGAGGGGAGGCAGTGTAGTGGGCTGTGGAGGGGAGAGAGGGGAGGCAGTGTAGTGGGCTGTGGAGGTGGAGAGAGGGGAGGCAGTGTAGTGGGCTGTGGAGGGGAGAGAGGGGAGGCAGTGTAGTGGGCTGTGGAGGGGAGAGAGGGGAGGCAGTGTAGTGAGCTGTGGAGGGAGAGAGGGGAGGCAGTGTAGTGGGCTGTGGAGGGGAGGCAAAGGAGGTAGTGTAGTGGGCTGTGGAGGGGAGAGAGGGGAGGCAGTGTAGTGGGCTGTGGAGGGGAGAGAGGGAGGCAGTGTAGTGGGCTGTGGAGGTGGAGAGAGGGGAGGCAGTGTAGTGGGCTGTGGAGGGGAGAGAGGGAGGCAGTGTAGTGGGCTGTGGAGGTGGAGAGAGGGGAGGCAGTGTAGTGGGCTGTGGAGGGGAGAGAGGGGAGGCAGTGTAGTGGGCTGTGGAGGTGGAGAGAGGGGAGGCAGTGTAGTGGGCTGTGGAGGGGAGAGAGGGGAGGCAGTGTAGTGGGCTGTGGAGGGGAGGCAAAGGAGGTAGTGTAGTGGGCTGTGGAGGGGAGAGAGGGGAGGCAGTGTAGTGGGCTGTGGAGGGGAGAGAGGGGAGAGAGGGGAGGCAGTGTAGTGGGCTGTGGAGGGGAGAGGGGAGGCAGTGTAGTGGGCTGTGGAGGTGGAGAGAGGGGAGGCAGTGTAGTGGGCTGTGGAGGGGAGAGAGGGGAGGCAGTGTAGTGGGCTGTGGAGGGGAGAGAGGGGAGGCAGTGTAGTGAGCTGTGGAGGGGAGAGAGGGGAGGCAGTGTAGTGGGCTGTGGAGGGGAGGCAAAGGAGGTAGTGTAGTGGGCTGTGGAGGGGAGAGAGGGGAGGCAGTGTAGTGGGCTGTGGAGGGGAGAGAGGGAGAGAGGGGAGGCAGTGTAGTGGGCTGTGGAGGGGAGAGGGGGGAGGCAGTGTAGTGGGCTGTGGAGGTGGAGAGAGGGGAGGCAGTGTAGTGGGCTGTGGAGGGGAGAGAGGGGAGGCAGTGTAGTGGGCTGTGGAGGTGGAGAGAGGGGAAGCAGTGTAGTGGGCTGTGGAGGGGAGAGAGGGAAGGCAGTGTAGTGGGCTGTGGAGGTGGAGAGAGGGGAGGCAGTGTAGTGGGCTGTGGAGGGGAGAGAGGGGAGGCAGTGTAGTGGGCTGTGGAGGGAGGCAAAGGAGGTAGTGTAGTGGGCTGTGGAGGGGAGAGAGGGGAGGCAGTGTAGTGGGCTGTGGAGGGGAGAGAGGGGAGGCAGTGTAGTGGGCTGTGGAGGTGGAGAGAGGGGAGGCAGTGTAGTGGGCTGTTGAGGTGGAGAGAGGGGAGGCAGTGTAGTGGGCTGTGGAGGTGGAGAGAGGGGAGGCAGTGTAGTGGGCTGTGGAGGGGAGAGAGGGGAGGCAGTGTAGTGGGCTGTGGAGGGGAGAGAGGGGAGGCAGTGTAGTGGGCTTTAGAGGGGAGGGAGTGGGGATGAGATGAAATACCTGTCATTCCATTGACAGTCTTAATATAATCCAGTTTTGACATCACAGGAATACATACGATCCTATCCTGCAGGCTCAACCTCCAGGAACTTTAATCAATGATAAAGGGGTGAAAGTTGGGACCTTTGGTCCTGGAATGGCACTAGATACAGTATGGTTACAGTCTGGATACCATGCATGCACTATGAGCTACAACACCACCAATACCCTGTAGGTACCCTGTGCTTACTACCCTTCCCTGTGCTTACTACCCTTCCCTGTGTTTACTACCCTTCCCTGTGTTTACTACCCTTCCCTGTACTTACTACCCTTCCCTGTGTTCACTACCCTTCCCTGTGTTCACTACCCTTCCCTGTGTTTACACTACCCTTCCCTGTACTTACTACCCTTCCCTGTGTTTACTACCCTTCCCTGTGTTTACTACCCTTCCCTGTGTTTACTACCCTTCCCTGTGTTTACTACCCTTCCCTGTGCTTACTACCCTTCCCTGTGTTTACTACCCTTCCCTGTGTTTACTATCCTTCCCTGTGTTTACTATCCTTCCCTGTACTTACTACCCTTCCCTGTGTTTACTACTCTTCCCTGTGCTTACTACCCTTCCCCGTGCTTACTACCCTTCCCTGTGCTTACTACCCTTCCCTGTGCTTACTACCCTTCCCTGTGCTTACTACCCTTCCCTGTGTTTACTACCCTTCCCTGTGTTTACTATCCTTCCCTGTACTTACTACCCTTCCCTGTGTTTACTACCCTTCCCTGTGCTTACTACCCTTCCCTGTGCTTACTACCCTTCCCTGTGCTTACTACCCTTCCCTGTGTTTACTACCCTTCCCTGTGTTTACTACCCTTCCCTGTGTTTACTACCCTTCCCTGTGCTTACTACCCTTCCCTGTGCTTACTACCCTTCCCTGTGCTAACTGCCCTTACCTGTGTTTACTACCCTTCCCTGTGTTTACTACCCTGTGCTTACTACCCTTCCCTGTGCTTACTACCCTGTGCTTACTACCCATCCCTGTGCTAACTACCCTTCCCTGTGCTTACTACCCTTCCCTGTGCTTACTACCCTTCCCTGTGCTTACTACCCTTCCCTGTGCTTACTACCCTTCCCTGTGCTTACTACCCTTCCCTGTGCTTACTACCCTTCCCTGTGCTCACTACCCTTCCCTGTGCTTACTACCCTTCCCTGTGCTTACTACCCTTCCCTGTGCTTACTACCCTCCCCTGTGCTTACTACCCTTTGCATGCTTTCTATGTGCTTCTTCTAAATGTGAGAGCCATGGATGTTATGAGATTTCCCCCCACATAGCTATCTCAGTCACATATCTATGGCAAGTTTCACCATTGAAGAGGGCAGGCAGGAGCAGTTCCGTACTACAGCCCTTGTGGACAGACCCTGTGTGCTCAGAACCAGGACCAGACAGCCTGGCCAGGTAAAAGGTTATAGGTCATGTGTGTTTCCCCCAGCAGAGGGGAAGAAAGACAAAAAAAAGAGACCGTGGGGGTCACCCGTGGCCTGACATCTTCATTTGACAAGAGGTTGCTATGGCAACACAAGCAGTAAGAAATGTCTCAGTGTTTTGTCTCTAACTGCTCTCCTCCACGCTGACACATGCTGATCAGAGAGGTTAAAGGAGAGGAGGTGGCTGTTTTCCAAGGCAAACTAATGGAGCTCTGTTTACACTCTGTACTGTACAGCCCACTAAATGTTTCTGATCAAACAAGCAATAAACCTTCTCCCAAAAAATTTGACTTGCATTCCACCAAGTAAAAGACACTTAGGAAATTCTCAAAGAATCTAAATATACTATAGACTATGTGTTCTTCCACTATAATGTGTTCTATGTTCTTGATGGCTTTCTGTGATTTACACATTTACACAAACAGGCAACACCGGTGTCTACACAAGGTCAACATTGTAACAATATAACACAAACAGTATACAGACGTGCTATCTTAATTTGATCACTCTGTTGTCGCAGATTTTTTTTCCGGCGCTGCAGCAAATGCAAATTGTAATATATTCAAGGATTAAAAATGCTTCTAATGTTTGTCATTTCCACTTTAAAATGTCAAACTTGAATTATCCTAACTAAACATTTAGAAACCCCTACAAAAATGTCCATTAAGTATAATCCACATAGTAATTCACATTTCCTGAGAAACGGTTCAAATTAAGATCGCACACCTGTATACACACTCATTCATCTCCTTCTACTTGAACATACACCCATACACGTGCTGATGAACCACAGAGCTCCGAGGCTTGTCTTCATCAGGTTGCTCTCACTATGTACTGAAGACAGACAACAGGTTTGACAGGACAAGGCATTAGAGGGTTTCAGGCAGCAGGCTCTGTAACAGGGTAGACAAACAGACAGACAGGGACACTCTCCTCCAAGTGCAACGTCTTCATATAGTCTTTAGATATACCATAAATTCACTGATAATATCTCAAATGAATACTTAGAAACATTTACATTTCTAATTTGTCCAGCCTGCTCTGCTATAGATACTCCATGTCGGAATGAGAGAAGCTCCAGAATTCAGCCTATGGTGGACAACCCATGGAAATATTATCATAAACCAGTGTGTGTAAACCTGACTCTTTGGAATGTGGGAGGCCTAAAAGCCTGATGGTCTGCTGTTCACAGTTGGTCCTGTTGACTTGTGCTTGGGGCTTGACTTGGCATAACATCATGGATTGATCCATTGGCATTAGTCTAGTCTAGACAAAGGAAGGGATCGTGGAGTTAATGTAATAGAAGACACGTCAAGACTTTCCAGGCTACAAGAACTTCATCTCCCGGAGCTTTTAGATACCGCTGCATGAAACTAGTCGAGATTGGCAGATTCTAGGTCAAATGTGTGATTGGAGAGCACTACGGCATGGCCTATGCTATGGGAAATAGAGAGAGGGAGAGAACAAGGGTACTCTATATACTCTATGACTTAAACTCTCTGTGTGTGTATGGGTGTGTTGTAGAATGGTGGTCAGTGTTGTGGGGTTTGCTGTGTTTACGATTATATCTATGCATTTTTACAAGATAATTAATCATATTCATAATAAAGACATCGGTGCTTTCAAGACAATCAGGGCAATGCCTGTAGATGGTATCACGTCTTCTTCAATGAGATGTATGTACAGTACTGTAGTAAAGAACTGTTTCTCTGTGCTTGTCCAACACTACAACATCAGGGCAGTGGTTTGGCTTGCAGTCAGTCTGCAGAAGGACTTCCTAGCCTGTAGGTGGTGCTGATCGAATAAAGACTTTGCCCTCTCAGCCTCGGCCCTCCTCGGGAGAACGCTGGTCTGACTTGAGCTTGACGAACTCCTTTGCCACGTCGTCGTTGTTGCGCTGGGACAGGATTCGGAGGACAGTGAGGCCCGTCTCGTCCATGTGCACGCGTTTCCCCAGGGGGAGCCAGCACGCCACGCTGCCCCTAGAGGACATGTCCTTCAACTGCATCACGGCCATGCCCACCGTACGGTCCTCCCGGGCGAAGCAGTAGTCCTTCACACACACCTGCAGCTCGTAACACTCTGTGCCCACCTCGTTACTGAGGGTGCTGCAGGGAGACGAGACAGAGACACACCATTCAAATCAATGCATCTACACTGATCCACCACTCGCATAAGGGAGGTGGTCTTCTTTAGTTCGCCAGGAGAGTGGGTTTTATTTCCAGGACCACCCATGCGCACGATAAAAGCATATAGGTGGTCTGCTAAATACAATATAATAATCATCATCATAATAACTGTAAATAAATGAAAAACTGACAACTTCCACTACGGCGCCACCACAGTCGGCAGACGCTTTGTACCACTGAGGCCAGACTGTAATACTCACTATGTGAACGTTTCGTTGTATTTGGGGGCGTAGCTGTTGTTCTTGGACTTGGTGGCGTACTTCCTCTTCTTGTCAGCCAGGTGAGGACCGATGATGTAGATCTCCACGAAGGGACGGAACACCCCCGTGGTCTGCCACCTCAGGTCATTGGCTGCCACCACTGAGACAGAGAGGGAAAAAGAAAAGGGGGGCATTTATTAACAATGTTTTAACACACCGTCACTAGACATTTTCTGTGTCTGTGGACGGTGTGTTACAACCTCTATTTAGACAGTGAACGCTGACCTTTAACGGTGACCTTGTGCTCTCCAGTGTTGGGGTGGGTGAAGATCTCCACGTGGATAGACACCTCTCCCACGGCGTCGTCCACTCCAGAGCCTGGCACAACAGGGGGGTGGCACAAGTCACTCCTCTTATCTCGTTTACTGCTACTGCAGACAGGCAAACACTATAGCCAGAATAGTTTCCCTTCAGCTCATACTCCCTCAATGAAATTACAATACAGCCATTATAGGCTGTATGCTGAAGTATGGCAGATGTAATTGTGTCTGAGAGTTGTAAAACAAACAACATACACTACATGACCAAAAGTATGTGGACACCATCATTAATATGGAGTTGGTCTCCCCTTTGCTGCTATAACAGCCTCCACTCTTCTGGGAAGGCTTTCCACTAGATGTTGGAACATTTCTGCGGGGACTTGCTTCCATTCAGCCACAAGAGCATTAGGGAGGTTGGGCACTGATGTTGGGCGATTAGCCTTGGTTCGCAGTCGGTGTTCAATTCATCCCAAAGGTGTTCGATGAGGTTGAGGTCAGGGCTCTGTGCAGGCCAGTCAAGTTCTTCCACACTGATCTTGACAAACAATTTCTGTATGGACCTCGCTTTGTGCATGGGGGAATTGTCATGCTGAACAGGAAAGGTCCTTTCCCAAACTGTTGCCGCAAAGTTGGAAGCACAGAATCATCTATGCCATAGCGATAACATTTCCCTTCACTGGAACTAAGGGGCTTAACCCGAGTCATGAAAAACAGCCACAGACAATTATTCCTCCTCCACCAAACTTTACAGTGGGCACTAAGCATTGGGGCAGGTATCGTTCTCCTGGCATCCGCCAAACCCAGATTCGTCCATCGGACTACCAGATGGTGAAGTGTGATTCATCCCTCCAGAGAACGTTTCCACTGCTCCAGAGTCCAATGGCGGTGAGCTTTACACCACTCCAGCCAAGGCATTGAGCATAGTGATCTTAGGATTGTGTGCGGCTGCTCGGCCATGGAAACCCATTTCATGAAGCTGCCGACGAACAGTTATTGTGCTGAAGTTGCTTCCCAAGACAGTTTGGAACTCGGTGGTGAGTGTTGCAACCGAGGACAAACAATTTTTTACGCGCTACGCACTTCAGCACTTGGCGGTCCCATTCTATGAGCTTGTGTGGCCTACCACTTCGCAGCTGAACTGTTCTTGCTCCTAGACTTTTCCACTTCACAATAACAGCATTTACAGTTGACAGGGGCAGCTCTAACAGGGCAGACATTTGACAAACTGACTTGTTGGAAAGGTGGCATCCTATGACGGTGCCACGTTGAAAGTCAATGAGATCTTCAGTAAGACCATTCTACAGCCAATGTTTGTCTATGGAGATTGTGTGTTCGATTTCATACACCTGTCAGAAACGGGTGCGGCTGAAATAGCCAAATCCACAAATTTGAAAGGGTGTCCACATACTTTTGTATATATAGTGTATAGGAGGGTTTGAGAAATGCCTCTGGTGCTGAAGTGGGCCCGTATGAGACAATCATGCAGCTAGGAGTGGTTTTGGGCTGTAAATGTCTTTTCACTCAAGAGTTACAGACAAAATAAATACGAGAACCATCTGATGATATTTCAAGATCTTAGGATGATCTTATGTAGCCACTCATAGCTGTCCTGTGACTCTGCCTGCCCGGGCCCGGGGGGGTAGGAGCCTGTCAGTCAGGATGCAGGGGGGGGGGGGGGTGGGGGTGACAGTGGGATAGAGGAGACTGGTGGTAAGAGAGGAGAGGGTTATCTTGGTCCTCCTCTACTGCTGCTGGGCAGAGCAGGCAAGTAACATGCTGAGATGGATCCAGTCAGAAGGAGAGACGCATTCCTAGCTAAACCCTTTACCCAGAGCAAGCATGGCGACTAGAGGGACCTTGCGGTGAGAGCAGCCCATTGGCCCCAGCCCAGTCACAACCTATCCTGAGGCAGGGTGCACACATGCCTATTGAGGGCTTGTTAACTTGTGACTTCTGGTGGGATTATGCCCAGAAAGCCAACAGGATTTGAGCTGCACACGACCATGGTATGTGTATATCCCACCACACAACACAGGATAACTCATCCTAGGGCCTGGGTTTGGGGTCATGGCCTGGGGGTCCTTCGATCCATGCTGCTAGGACAGGGGGGCTGGGGGGTTAGGGAGATACATGCAGGGCCCTGTAGAGGGCTCCCAGTCAGTTACGGACAGCTTGTCTGGGAGGGAAGAGGGGTGATGGGGAGCGGGTAGGTTGATTGACTTTCTTTGCCTAAAATGTGATCTCAGTTTGTAATGATTTACGTCTCTGTATGTTTTAATCAGTGGTGACTGAAAGCAGCCTGAGTGTCAGTGAGTGACAGGCTAGTGAAGCCAGTCTTCTATAGGAGGAAGTATAGGAGTTCTGGCAACTCTGTCTGTTTCTCTCCAGGGGCATGATGTGACTGTCAGTCCTCCAGTCACTCAGAGAATGCAGCACTCAGCCATCTGGCCTCCCTTTCTGTTGAGGCTCACAGAAACAGGCTAAAGATACACTCTTCTTTGTGGAATAAGAGCTAAACTGGCTATAATTAAAAGTCTGCACGATACAGCATGAATTAATACATAATACAGTAGGTATGAAGCCTGGCACTTCATCAAGGCTAAAAGTTCCCCTTTTGGAAAACGCCCTGCATTATCATAAATTATAGAGGGCGAGCCGTGTGTGTATGTTTGTGTGGAGAAACTCTTCCTTCCTCTTCTACTGCTGTAATCAACCTAATATCATAAATCTCATTATTTGACCATAACGCACATCCTCCACTACTCAGCCTACATCCGGCAGCTGACAGGAACTAGTACAATAATGGCATATTACAGAGTATTTCAGTGAGCTTCTGACGTAGACATGTGAGTCACCGTGAGTGATTCTAAGTCATACTGGTGAAGAGAGCTTGAACAAGTGTGACTTCCTGTGAGAGCAGCGGAAAACAAGAGGAAAGCAGATATTGTCTGTAGCCGAGGTTATGCTCTACATGTACCTGTGACTCCTGGGCTCCCGGTGTGTGTGTGTGTGTACAGTCAGTGGGGGGCTAAGTTTAGCAGTTTAGTGACTAAACCCCTGAAGTGGAGACATGGAGTCAGCTCCCTCAGCTCTGATGCATACTGACAGAGAGCACATCACCTGATTCCAGGGACCACTGCTGATTGGTCGATTTGGTGTTACGCCCAGATGGAGGAGGGAACTTTCACCTCCTGTAGTGACAGCTGGAGGGACGACTGGCCACTCTGTACCATTGGGGGAAGGTGGAGTGTGTGTGTTTAGATAAGGGTATGGTATGGGAGGGTGCCAACAAGGACAGGGAGCCCTTCCAGACAAACTGAGCCACACTTCATCATCATAACTCCATCATTCGGGAAGATCATTCTCTCTCTCTCTCTGTTTCTCTCTGTTTCTCTCTCTCTCTCTCTCTCTCTCTCTCTCTCTCTCTCTCTCTCTCTCTCTCTCTGTCTCTCTCTCTCTCTCTCTCTCTCTCTCTCTCTCTCTCTCTCTCTCTCTCTCTCTCTCTCTCTCTCTCTCTCTCTCTCTCTCTCTCTCTCTCTCTCTCTCTCTCTCTCTCTCTCTCTCTCTCTCTCTCTCTCTCTCTCATAATGTGGTTCCCTTTGTATGATGGCTACCATGCCTTAGTAGTTTCAGGTCATACATACTGGGTATGTATATGTAGTACATACATCATATGTATGTACTGTATGTCATCATATGCATGCATGTCCCTATGCACGTGTTAGGATGTTTGTGCATGCTATTGGGCTGTCAGTTTGTGTGTGGAGATGAGGTTAAGGTTGAGCAGGCAGGAGGGTAGTCTGAGGATGCGTATGTAAATGGAGTTCTGGGTTCTTGGCGGCCTGGTGTTTCAGACCCTTAGTGTCCACATACCCTTCTCTGGGTACACATCCTCACTAGCCGTGAACCTCACCCCCTTCCCGCCGAAAACTAGCGGACAGAGGGGGACGAGGAGGAGGAAGAAGGTCAGAGGAAATAGAAGAGACATGGAGAATTATAAAGAGTGCAGAGATAGAGTCAGAGAGTCAAAAAGGGAAGTCAAATAGATTCAGACGTAGAACTGATGTTGTCCTTGATGAATTAATATACTGTTATCAGTGACATCTACGGAAGTTACATCATTAACCATCCAACGTAACTCCATGCCGTCTATGGTGTTGCTCATTCAAGCCACACACAGCTTCCTCTTCCCACTGTGTCGTCGCTATGACGTGTGGTTTAACAGTCTCCAAAAGCACCAAAGTTATTTGTTCTAATTACATTTCAAATGATCATTCATTAAGTGGGGTATCCAGCCAGGGGCGTTCAGAGACAAAGTGTGTCAGTGTGTCCACCGCGTAACACACCATCACTGTTCTATCATGATTGAGGGATGAGGAAAAGAGAGAATCTCTCATTCATTTCTCATCTGAAAACACCTGCCCGGTCACATTACGCCTTTCTCTTTCTGCCCCCGGAGAGCCTGACTGGAGACGTGACTGTTTCACACCGCGAAGAGAGGAAGCACTCCTCCAAAGTGTTTGTTTCTGCTCTATAAAACCACGGACATATGGAACAGGAAATAAAAACAACGGGTGTCTGGGCAACCCTGGAGTAAACACAGCACGGGGACACGTTAGAGAATGTCTCTGGTGCATACCAGTACAAAACGATACAGTTTCATGGCATCATACTACAATCAATAACTGGCCATATTACACACATCAAATGTCCATAAAGATACACGGACTGTACAGAGGGAGGTAGAGGAGAGAGGGAGGTAGAGGAGAGAGGGAGGTAGAGGAGAGAGGGAGGTAGAGGAGAGAGGGAGGAAGTAAAGAAAGGGAAGACTTGAGAGTGAGAAAAATAGAGAGAGAGAAACTGGGGGAAGAGATGGGGTGGAGAGGGACCCTACCTTGTGCGTTCTGAGATGAAACAAAGGTCTTGATGAGTTTGTCTGTGGCCTGGGTGTAGAGGGACAGGGCGTAGTGTAGAGACAACAGGTCAGGACTCTTCTCCAGGAAGGTCTTTTTCAGACCCACCCCTCCAGCATGGAAGTATTGCTACAGTAAGGCAGAGAGAGGACAGAGTCAGACTATAGCGGTTTCCAAACTAGGCTGAAGTGTGATGAGTATGAACACAAGACCCACACCCGTATGTCACTGAAATAAACTACATGCAGACCAGTGGGGGTCAGTGTCGTTTATGATGAGGGAGGATTTCATGAGCATGGCCTTAGTTCTATTACCACATGTTGGATGACTGTCATTCATATTCCATTCACCCAGTTCAATGTAACATAAATAGGCTACTACATGATACTCAAATCTTCCCTATACCCATCATGAGGTCGCTACAACCAATCCTATGAATGAACGTTTACAATGTAGGTGCACACAGGTCAATAGAAAATGTTTAGGTTACAGACAGTGACACATGGAAAGACAGTTACACATTCTATACTGCCTTGCACTCTTGCCTGCATCTAGCTGATCTAGGATGTAATCAATAGTCCAACAGTTGCAAACGAGAATTTCTATTGGGCAAATTCAGGTATTTTTTATCCCTGTTTCGTTTGCTTCCGTTTAAGAAACGTTTTTCAACAGAATCGACGGAATGAATACACCCATGATCACGCATAAACACAGTTCACTTTCATAGCAGCCACGTTGTATTCATTCTAGCCTCTATGCACTATCCTCTCACCTTTACTCTTGGTTTGTGGACTCCAGCTGTATGTGACCAGGTGAAAAAACCTTTCCAAGCCAAACCATTTCATAACCGCTACACAGCTCCTACATCATTGTCCCCATATTAGCTAAAGTAACGTCCTAGTCAACATAGCAAATAGAATAAATGCATTAGTAAACCTGCTTCAATCATGCAGTAACGTTACAGTGTACAGTCAGTAAGATGTTGGAATGATGGATCCCGTTGGCAATAAATTAATCAAACCAAAAGCTTACCTTGACTTGGAAGTGTTCCAATGGAAAGTCATGGCCAGCTAGCTAACATAGCGTTCTTCTGTTTGAGCTGGGTTTTTATGTTACTAAAAACTAGCCACCTGCATTTGCTACCTAAGTAAGTGAAACTGAAAGTGAAAAAAATGACAAAATCTCTAACTCTCTCCATTTTTGAAGAAATGAATTTTTTGAAAACTGTCCAATTATTGTTTTTCTCGCTCTTTGAGTCAACTACTCACCACATTTTATGAATTGCAGTGCTAGCTAGCTGTACCGTATGTTTCAGTAGTAGATTAATTCTCTGATCCTTTGATTGGGTGGACAACATGTCAGTTCATGCTGCAAGAGCTCTGACAGGTTGAGGACGTCCTCTGGAAGTCATAATTACTGTGTAAGTCTATGGAAGGGGGTGAGAACCACGAGCCTCCTAAGTTTTGTATTGAAGTCAATGTACCCAGAGGAGGACGGAAGCTAGCTGTCCTCCGACTACACCATGGTGATAGCCTACAGACTGCTGTTGAGGCTACTGTAGACCTTCAATGCAAAAAACAGTGTGTTTTAATCAATGATTTGGTCATGTGAATATATTTAGTATAGTTTTATTTTAAAAGGATAACTTTGTTTTCCAATTTTTATTTTTATCATATTCACGGAGGAGAATGGTCCTCCCCTTCCTCCTCTGAGGAGCCTCCACTGATGTATACCCATTTCAGACATTATACAGACATTCCATCCATACTTCTTAGTTTTTTTCTGGGATAATGACACATTGATGTTTCCCGAGGATGCACTACTCTGGTAACACACTGTGGTTTAGTATTCTACAGCTATAGCACTCTTGGCATGAGGAAGAGCATTAGTTGCCATTTGGCTCACTGACAAGTCCTTATTCAAATGACCATTACAAATTAGCCTCATTTACCTCAGCTTAATCTGCCTTAAATCAAACGACACAGGCTACGGAGGAATTCCTCTTCACACTGTATCTTTAAAAGAGCCTTTCTAGATTAGGGTTGCTTAACTGCACTAGCCTGAGGCGTACATGTTTACTGACCTTCAACAGAAGGCCTAAAATGTGCTACTCTCTTGTTCATAATATAATATGATTTGCATTTTAAACAGTGATCAAGTCAAAGTGTGTGTGTGAGTGTGTGTGTGTGTGTGGGCACACGTGCGTGCACGACTGTAGCTGAGGTCCTGGGGAGAGAGAGGGGTGTTGGGTTGTACCTTGATGGTGTCCAGAGCCAGTTCTATCACAGCACACTGCTTAGGGGACAGTGCCTTGGCCTCCTCACGACCCATGTGCTCCTGAGAAACATACACATACAGATTAACAACACAAACAAATAACTCATTATCTGAAATACAGACAGTGCCACGAGATACAATATGTGCTACCTTTATCTTGGAGAGCTGTCCCAGCTGTTTGGCAGCGTTGGAGATGAGCTGAGTGCCCTAGAGGCGAGCAGAGGTATAAACAGAGGGGGGGGGGGGGGGAACAGAGAATGAGGGAAGAGGGCGTTATTATCGTCACGCCACAGGGTAGCTGTCACACAGACTAACGTCACATCACAAAGGACAGACACAGTTCTGAGTCATTCATATTCACATACACACTCCAAAACTCACTTAACACATCAAAGGACTGTCAGAAATATGATCATACTTGTCATTATCTCGCTCACGAGCACGCACGCACAATGCAAGACAGACAGACAGAGACAGAGACAGACAGAGACAGACAGAGACAGACAGACACAGACAGACAGACAGACAGACAGACAGAGACAGACAGACAGACAGACAGAGACAGACAGAGACAGACAGACAGACAGACACAGACAGACACAGACAGACAGACAGACAGAGACAGACAGAGACAGACAGACAGACAGACAGACAGACAGACAGACAGACAGACAGACAGACAGACAGACACAGACAGACAGACAGACAGACAGACAGACAGACAGACACAGACAGACACAGACAGACACAGAGACAGACAGACAGACAGACAGACAGACAGACAGACAGACAGACAGACAGACAGACAGACAGACAGACAGACAGACAGACAGACAGACAGACAGACAGACAGAGAGACAGACGTTCAACAAGCCAGAACCCTACAGCCTGCGCAGTAGCACTGTGGTGATATATCCCGTATCTATGACGACTCTGTGATACTCTGTTAGCAGAATATATCAATAAGTGCTCCACACAGTACCCATCACCATGGTTACACCTTATCTGTAAGATAACACTCTTCAAATTAGAGCAAAAACAACAGAAAAACAGACAAAACAAACAAAAAGACCTGTACAAAGACTCAGAAGCATTATCATCCTACAAAAGGATTATAACAAGAAGGGTTCCACTCTCATCTCATAAATGTGGCTGATCAAATCATTTATGCCATTATGGACGCTCAATGCCAGTCTGTTGAACAACAGTAAGACTGCAGCAGGAACATGGTCATGCAGCGGGTCAACAACAGTCCGGCCCTAAAGGCTGTTTGTTAGTGTGCTAATGTTGTGTAATGTTAACCCTCCATGTGTCCAGCACTACTTGGGTTGTGTGGAGGCTGGGAGGCAGGTAGCTACAGATAGGTTTACAGGGGGTGGCCCACAACAGACAGGACGGTACGGTAAACCGGCAAAGAGGAACGCCGTTTTAAAAACAAAGGTGAGAAACGATCGCTTCCACCACTTTGTTTCGAACGGAGAGGCGAGAAAACACAGAGAAAGAGACATAGAGAGGAGAGAAGACAGGACACATTGAGCTAAAGTGATTTTAGTCCTTACATCACTGTGACAAGCAAGCTTCACCCTCCCCTGTAAAGAGAGGACATTGGTTAATACTTCAGGAAGGATCCTGTCCCCACAGTCTGATTGGCTGACTGACTAATTGCGTGGGCATCTCAGTAATTGTCCGTCTGATAGGCTAATTGATATGGATCAAAGCCAATCCATTCTAGCTCTCTTTTCATAAATGGGTCCGACAAGTAAACTCTACAGATCAACCTAAGGTCTATTTCTGCCTTTATAATCTAACTTAAGAGTTGAGCCTACAGCTGGCCAGTCAGGTCTATATCAGTATGAGCAGTCGATCCAGCATGGTAATGAACCCATACTAGCTGCCTATAAAGGGACAGGCCACTGACGACCGACAATACAGTTGAAGTCAGAAGTTTACATACACCTTAGCCAAATACATTTAAACTCAGTTTTTCACAATTCCTGACATTTAATCCGAGTAAAAATTCCCTGTCTTAGGTCAGTTAGGATCACCACTTCACATTAAGAATGTGAAATGTCAGAATAATAGTAGAGAGAATTATTTCTTTCAGTTTTTATTTCTTTCATCACATTCCCAGTGGGTCAGAAGTTTACATACACTCAATTAGTATTTTGTAGCATTGCCTTTAAATTGTTTAACTTGGGTCAAACACTTCAGGTAGCTTTCCACAAGCTTCCCACAATAAGTTGGGTGAATTCCTCCTGACAGAGCTGGTGTAACTGAGTCAGGTTTGTGGGCCTCCTTGCTCGCCGCACACGCTTATTCAGTTCTGCCCACACATTTTCTATAGGTTTGAGGTTAGGGTTTTGTGATGGCCACTCCAATACCATGACTTTGTTGTCCTTAATCCATTTTGCCACAACTTTGGAAGTATGCTTAAGGTTGTCCATTTGAAAGACCCATTTGCGACCAAGCTTTAACTTCCTGACTGATGTCTTGAGATGTTGCTTCAATATATCCATATAATTTTCCTCCTCATGATGCCACCTATTTTGTGAAGTGCACCAGGCCCTCCTACAGCAAAGCACCTCCACAACATGATGCTGACACCCCCGTGCTTCACGGTTGGGATGTTGTTCTTCGGCTTGCAAGCCTCCCCCTTTTTCCTCCAAACATAACGATGACCATTATGGCCAAACAGTTCTATTTTGTTTCATCAGACCAGAGGACATTTCAATGGAGACCATGGTCGAGAATGTGAGACCATGGTCGAGAAGGCTGGGGAGCGGTCTGAGACCGGCAGGAGGAGAGTCAAAAAATTACAATATTTGTCCCCATGTGCAGTTGCAAACCTTAGTCTGGCTTTTTATGGTGGTTTTGGAGCAGTGGCTTCTTCCTTGATGAGCGGCCTTTCAGGTTATGTCGATGTAGGACACGTTTGACTGTGGATATAGATACTTTTGTTCCTGTTTCCTCCAACATCTTCACAAGGTCCTTTGCTGTTGTTCTGGGTTTGATTTCCACTCTTCGCACCAAAGTACATTCATCTCTAGGAGACAGAAGGTGTCTTCTACCTGAGCGGTATGACAGCTGCGTGGTTCCATGGTGTTTATACTTGCATACTATTGTTTGTACAGATGAACGTGATAACTTCAGGCTTTTGGAAATTGTTCCCAAAGATGAACCATACTTGTGGAGGTCTACCGTGGATTGATGGCAGCATTCGCGTGAAACTGAAAGCGCGAACCACTGCTTTTAACCAGGGCAAGGTGACCGGAAACATGACCGAATACAAATAGTGTAACAATTCCCTCCGCAAGGCAATCAAACAAGTTAAGCGTCAGTATAGAGACAAAGTAGAGTCGCAATTCAACGGCTCAGACACAAGAGGTATGTGGCAGGGTCTACAGTCAATCACGGATTACAAAAAGAAAACCAGCCCCATCGCGGACCAGGATGTCTTGCTCCCAGACAGACTAAATATTTTTTTGCTCGCTTTGAGGAAAATACAGTGCCACTGACACGGCCCTCTACCAAAACCTGCGGACTCTCCTTCACTGCAGCCGACGTGAGTAAAACATTTAAACGTGTTAACCCATACGTAGAATGTATGCACACATGACTGTAAGTCGCTTTGGATCAAAGCGTCTGCTAAATGGCATATATTATTATTATATTAACCCTCAACAAGGTTGCAGGCCCAGACAGCATCCCCAGTCGCATCCTCAGAGCATGCGCAGACCAGCTGGCTGGTGTATTTACAGACATATTCAAGCAATCCTTATCCCAGTCTGCTGTTCCCACATGCTTCAAGAGGGCCACCATTGTTCCTGTTCCTACAGTAGTGGAGATGGTAGTATGTTTTAAGTTCCTCGGCATACACATCACAGACAAACTGAATTGGTCCACCCACACAGAAAGAGTTGTGAAGAAGGCGCAGCAGCTCCTCTTCAACCTCAGGAGGCTGAAGAAATTTGGCTGGTCACCAAAAGCACTCACAAACTTCTACAGATGCACAATCAAGAGCATCCTTTCGGGCTGTATCTCCGCCCACAACCGTAAGGCTCTCCAGAGGGCAGTGAGGTCTGCACAACGCATCACCGGGGGCAAACTACCTGCCCTCCAGGACACCTACACCACCCGATGTCACAGGAAGGTCATAAAGATCATCAAGGACAACAACCACCCGAGCCACTGCCTCTTCACCCCGCTATCATCCAGAAGGTGAGGTCAGTACAGGTGCATCAAAGCAGGGACCGAGAGACTGAAAAACAGCGTCTATCTCAAGGCCATCAGACTGTTAAACAGCCACCACGAACATTGAGTGGCTGCTGACAACATACTGACTCAACTCCAGCCACTTTAATAATGGAAATTGATGGAAATTGATGGAAAAAATGTATCACTAGCCACTTTAAACAATGCCACTTAATAGAATGTTTACATACCCTACATTACTAATCCCATATGTATATGTATATACTGTACTCTATATCATCTACTGCATCTTTATGTAATACATGTATCACTAGCCACTTTAAACTATGCTACTTAATATAATGTTTACATACCCTACATTATTCATCTCATATGTATATACTGTACTCTATCATCTACTGCATCTTTATGTAATACATGTATCACTAGCCACTTTAAACTATGCCACTTTGTTAACACCCTACATTATTCATCTCATATGTATATACTGTACTCTATCATCTACTGCATCTTTATGTAATACATGTATCACTAGCCACTTTAAACAATGCTACTTAATATAATGTTTACATACCCTACATTATTCATCTCATATGTATATACTGTACTCTATCATCTACTGCATCTTTATGTAATACATGTATCACTAGCCACTTTAAACTATGCTACTTAATATAATGTTTACATACCCTACATTATTCATCTCATATGTATATACTGTACTCTATCATCTACTGCATCTTTATGTAATACATGTATCACTAGCCACTTTAAACTATGCTACTTAATATAATGTTTACATACCCTACATTATTCATCTCATATGTATATACTGTACTCTATCATCTACTGCATCTTTATGTAATACATGTATCACTAGCCACTTTAAACTATGCTACTTAATATAATGTTTACATACCCTACATTATTAATCTCATATGTATATACTGTACTCTATCATCTACTGCATCTTTATGTAATACATGTATCACTAGCCACTTTAAATACTATGCTACTTAATATAATGTTTACATTACCCTCATATGTATATACTGTACTCTATCATCTACTGCATCTTTATGTAATACATGTATCACTAGCCACTTTAAACTATGCTACTTAATATAATGTTTACATACCCTACATTATTCATCTCATATGTATATACTGTACTCTATCATCTACTGCATGTATCACTAGCCACTTTAAACTATGCTACTTAATATAATGTTTACATACCCTACATTATTAATCTCATATGTATATACTGTACTCTATCATCTACTGCATCTTTATGTAATACATGTATCACTAGCCACTTTAAACTATGCTACTTAATCTCATAATCATCTACTGCATTTTATGTAATACATGTATCACTAGCCACTTTAAACTATGCCACTTTGTTAACACCCTACATTACTCATCTCATATGTATATACTGTACTCTATCATCTACTGCATCTTTATGTAATACATGTATCACTAGCCACTTTAAACTATGCTCTCATATGTTAACTTAATATCATACTACTGCATCTTTATGTAATACATCACTAGCCACTTTAAACTATGTAACACCCTATTACTCATCTCATATGTATATACTGTACTCTATCATCTACTGCATCTTTATGTAATACATGTATCACTAGCCACTTTAAACTATGCCACTTTGTTAACACCCTACATTACTCATCTCATATGTATATATTTTGTACTCGATACCATCTACTGCATCTTGCCTCTGTACCATCACTCATTCATATCTTTATGTACATATTCTTTATCCCTTTACACTTGTGTGTATAAGGTAGTTGTTGTGAAATTGTTAGGTTAGATTACTCGTTGGTTATTGCTGCACTGTCGGAACTAGAAGCACAAGCATTTCGCTACACTCACATTAACATCTGCTAACCATGTGTATGTGACAAATACAATTTGTTTTGATTTGAAGCAAAGAGGCACTGAGTTTGAAGGTAGGCCTTGACATACATCCACAGGTACACCACCAATTGACTCAAATGATGTCAATTAGTCTATCATAAGCTTCTAAAGCCATGACATCATTTTCTGGACTTTTCGAAGCTGTTTAAAGGCACAATCAACTTAGTGTATGTAAACTTCTGACCCACTGGAATTGTGATATAGTGAATAATAAGTGAAATAATCTGTCTGTAAACAATTGTTGGAAACATTACTTGTGTCATGCACAAAGTAGATGTCCTAACTGACTTGCCAAAACTATAGTTTGTTGACAAGAAATTTGTGGAGTGGTTGAAAAACAAGTTTTAGTTACTCCAACCTACGTGTATGTAAACTTCTGACTTTAACTGTACCTCCACCAGTCCGCAGATAGAGTCCATTTACACATGTCACAATGAAAAGCTGTCTAACAGATATCTAACATTTCAAAATATAACATTTATTTATTTTAATAGTAGGAAAATGAAAAATATTCTAGAAATATAAATAATTAAAAGTAAATCAACAGAA